>NW_004086152.1:0-33876 GCF_000220395.1 Ichthyophthirius multifiliis
TTATTAAAACATTCCTGAATTTGATAAATAATCTTAATACTTAGAATTAGGAAATCCGTTAATTATAAACATAGATACAAAATTTAATTAAGATTCTTAGAAATTAAATTAAGAATAAGTAAATTAAAGATAGACTAAAAATAAATAAGTAAATACAAATAGCTAATACATATTTTAAATAAATATTTTTTTTATTTGATATTATTTAATTTTTATTTATAATATTTAATTTTATTTTTTTTAAAAAAATATAATTATATAATTTATTTTCACAATATATTAATTTTATATTTTATTAAAATTATCATATTTTATTGGATGAATTATAAATAATATAAAAAAATATATTAAACAAAATAGTTTCCAAATAAATAAAATAATATATAATTTATATATATATATAAATTAAAAATATATATATATATATATATATATATGAATATGAATTTATTTATATATATTTATATATACATTTCTATTAAAAATATATATATATTTAAAATTTAAATTATAATCATAGATAAATTATATACATTAATCGAATTTCTAAAATAATAGTTATAATTAATTTTAATCAAAATCTGTTTTGTTAAATACATTTTTTTTGATATAATATTATTTTTATACATTTAATTTTTTTTTTTTTTTTACATGCTTATATATATAAATTTTTTATTATAATTTATTAGTAATTTAAGAATGCTTGATTAATAAAAATTATAAATATAAAAATTTGTTTTTAATTATTTATATAAAAAAATATTTTTAATTTAATTTACACATTATATATAGATAAAATATTATTTATTATAATTATATTATAAAAAAAAAAAAATATTTAAATTTTTATAAAATAATTTAATTCATAAATTTTATTTATTTTTTTCATTTAATTTAATTTAATTTAATTTAATTTAATTAATAAAATAGACTTTTTTTAATGAAATAAATTTATCAATTATTTAATTTTTTTATATATATATAAATTTAAAAAAAAAATGAATTCAATTTTAAAAAGTGATATTAATGAGCACACATAAAATAGAAATTTAGTTAAGATCTAGTTTTTATAGCACGAAATTAAGTAGTTTAAAGAGTTGACATCATAATTATAAAATGTTTTAAAATTAAAATAAATGTGTTTGGAATTATTTAATATGAAATAAATTGAAAATTTATAAAATTTCGATGTTATGTAACTTCCTCCTTAATATTTAAATTAAGATAAAGATCAACTATTAATATAATTTATAAAAGAAAATAAAGAACTTATTGAAATGCTTAAAATAATGAATTAATAAAGAAAAAATGCCTAAAGCATAGTTATTTTATATAAAACTATTATTATTTTTCTTTTTTTTTATTTATTATATTTTTAAAAATATTAAAAATTTTTAAATGTTTAAAAATTGAATAAATTATTTAAAAAAGGCTCTGATCAATTAATAAATATCTGAAGAGGAAGAGGGTTTTTAATAGGATGTTCTTCAAGATTATGATGATAAATTATAAGAATTAAGAAGGTTAGTTTAGGATAAAGAATATACAGTGTAAGAGTTTGAAAAAACAAGTACAAAACATTAAAAGGATGGATCTCTTATCAAATATAGAGAAGTAATATTTTTATATAAAATAATAAAATTTTAAAATAATTTTTAAATCAAGATTCATACTTTAAATGAATAAATGATTAAACTCTAAAATATAATGGATTTATATAGCTTAATTTATAAATTAATAAATAAATAATAATTGTACTTATAATAGTAAAATAAACAAAAACTTTATGAAAACAAAGTAATTATTATAAATTAAAATATTTCTTTAATTATAAATAATATATAAAAAAATTATTAAAATTTAAAATATAATAGAATCTTAAATTTGAGTTTATCAAGCTAAAAGCGTCATCATAAAATTTATGTAATTTACATGCTTTTAAAAGTAAAAATTCTTTATTTTTAATTTATGATTAAAATAAATTTAAGAGTCGAAAGAATTAATAAAAGATGAAAATAAATATATTTATCCTTAATATTTAAATAAAAAATTAATCTTAAGATTATAAGAAATTATGAAAAAAGTAAATAATAATAATAATAATATAAATATTAAATTATTTTATTATTATTGCATAAAAGAAAAAAAAGAAAAAAAGTAATCCTAATGCATCTATAACATTAGAAAATGTAGAAAAAATAAAAATAAAATATTAAAAATTAATAAAAAAATATTATATTTAAAAAATATATATATATATATATATATATAATTATTTTATTTATATAAATATTAAATTATTTGATTTAAATATTTATTTTACATATATATATATATTTAAATATTAATAGAAGAAGAAAACAATAGAATAGACCGAAAAGAAAAGAAAATATATTTAAGAGAATAAATTAATGATACTATTTTATCTGATTAACTAAAATAATTACAAGATTATAATTAATAGTTATTATAAACAAATTAAATTTTAATTAATTCAAATTTAATCCATTAACAACAAATAGAAAAAATATAATAAGAAATAAATTATTTTAGTGAATATCAGAAAACTTATTAAAAAAAAAAATTGTAAAAAATCCCTACATTAAATTTAAGATAAAAGGTTTCTATAAATTTAAGTTAAATACCAAAAAAGCACTAAAATATATTAAGTAATTCAAACGATAATACAAAAGAAAACAAAAAGTTAAATCTGTTCAAATCTAGAGAATTAAATGATTTAAAAACATGCAAATAATATTTAAAATACGTATATGAATAGCTAAATAAAATTTCATAGTTTTCGTTTTCTAGAAAAACAATACTTAAATATGATTAATTAGGTGGATGTGGATATTAACCTTTTAGAAAAGAATACAAAGAAATTAGAAGTATTTCTAATGAAACCGAATATTATCGAAATTCAATGAAATTTTAAGATATTTCTTAATAAGATTAAAATGATTAAGGACATTATTTAAATGATATTAATATTAAATTTACTGAAAATAGTAATTACTTAATAAATGATATAAATATAAGCTAAGAAATAAGAAATTAGGAATATAATAATAATCCAGTTTCTAAAACAAGTATTCATGATTTATAAGCTTAAATTTAAAAAAATCTTACTTAATAGCCTTAAAAACAAGTAATTGAAGAAAAGAAAAAAAATCAACATATTAATATTAGCTTTGTTTCAAATGATGAAATTTTAGATATAAAATCAAAAACTAATTATAATTTATAATGATTTTAATAATAAATTGTATAATATATATATTTTATAAAATAAAAGAAAAATATATTTAATTTTTAAAAACAAATGAATTTGATTTTAAATATATTAAATATCTTTAATTTTAAATAATAATTATAAAAAAATATATATAAAATTTAATAATTAACAAATTAATTAATTAATTTTTAGTTAAATAAAGAAGACAATTCAATTAATATTTCATAAATTTAATTATTATTTATTCGAAAAATAATTTAATCAAGTTAAATTTTAATTATTATATTTTATAGCTTTAATAAAAAAAAAGTATAATTAATAAAATATTAATGCAATATCAAAATAAATAAATTTTTATATTATTCAATTTTAATTTAAATTTATTAAGTTGAAATTCGAAATCGTATTTTTATTTGATTTCTTTATATTTTATTATGTCTTAATAACTATATTTCTTAGTATAATATAAGTTTTTTTATATAATTACTGTAATTTTTTTGAAAATTTATTTAAAAAAACTTACCATAATTCATTTTGCTAGTGTTTTTTTGTCTATTGTTTTTTTTGTCTATTGTTTTTTTGTCTATTGTTTTTTTTTTATAGTTTTTTTTAAATAAATAAATGTTAAAATGTAATTATGATTTTTTGATTAATTATTATAAAAACATAAATAAAAAAAAGTCAGTAAAAATATATAATGACCTTTTTTTTAGATTTATTAAGAAACAAAAAAATTCGTAATAAAAAATAAAATAATTTTTTTTTATTAAGGACATAATATTTTAATTTTTTAATATAAAATTAAAAGCAAAATTTAAAGTAGTTATTTGGTATTTAATTAATATTAAGAAAATAAACTTTAATTGAAATTTTGTACTTTTATAATTTATTGCTAATAAAATTAAAAAAAAAATATATATACATTATTATTATTGAATTAATATATATATATAAATATATATATATATATATATATATATATTCATATATATATATATATATGAATTATTTTTATTTAATATTTCTTTATAATAGTTTTTATTATTAATAATATATTATTGTATTTTATTATTTTTATTTTTTTAAAATAATTCTTTTTTAAATAATATTATAAATAATATATATATTAGAATCTTCATTTTTTATATTTAATCTTATGCATTTTATAATATTACATTATTAATTATTAGTTTTTTCTGCTTTTTCATAAAATTTAGGATTTTGTGCCTTTAGTTTTTTATTCTTATAAAAAATTAAAAATATTATTATTATTAAGCAATAAATATTATTTATTTGTTATTTAATTTATTATACCATCATATATGCTTCAAATCCATGTTTATTATTTTTATAAATGATTTTTATTTTAATATTTTTTATAAAGTATTTTATACTATTATATATTTGCCTTTATTTATTTTCATTTCTGGGCTTTTTGTTGTTGTTGTAAATATGATTTGATTTTAATAATAATTATTTATTGTTATTTATTTAATTTCAAATTTCTTTATATATATTTTTATAAAGTTGTATTTATAAGAAGATATAAATTAAGACTTTAATTTTTTCTATTTAAAAGTTCAATTTATATTTAAAATATTTTTTTATTAAAAAAAAAAAAAAAAGATATACAATATAATTTATTTATATTCATTAAAAATTCAAATATTATATATGTTGTTTAATTGTAAAATACAATTATTTATTGAATAAATAAATGTTTTAATTGTTAATATTACATTATAAAAAATAGTATTTGATTTAAATAAAAATATATTAAAATAAAATATATATATTTGATTTTCAAGAAGAAGCATATTAATTAGTTAAATCAATACATATTATAGTAATATCATCATGTAAATTTCTTCTTTTTCCAGGTTCAACTAACCCAAGTTCCTTTTCAGTAAGTTTTGCATTTTTAGCTGCATTTCTAAATGCATAATTAAACAACTCCTGCACTATACTAATTTTATCTTTATAATTATCTCCTGTAATTTTCGCAATATTAACTTTTTTCATTTCATCCCATAAACCATCGGAAGCCATAATAATATATTTATCATTTTTATTAATTTCATGAATTTAAATATCAGGTTAATGTGTAATATATGGTCCTTTAAAAGTATCGTCTTTTGTATAAAACTCCTTATATTTAAGCCTAAAGTCACCAAAAGCTCTTGTTGGCATTAACATTCCTTTCACATAGCAAGCGCCTTCTACTTTTTTTTTACATACTACAATATCTTTATCATTAGGAAATTATTTTCTTAATCTTTCTTGCTCTTTTGGAGAATTTGCATTTAGCTTGTGGTTAATTTTTCTAGCAACCCATTCTTTTTTATCGTTTTAACTAACAATTACTCCCTTACAATCTCCAACGTTGGCTGTATATACTTTATTATTTTTTATTATGGTCACAAGAGCACAACTTCCTACACGGCCAGGTTTTGGTATCTCTTTTTTTTTTTTTTTAAATATTAAATTATATTTTAATTCTTAATTTTTTTTTTATTTACTTTTTTCTTTTGCTATTTCTAAGAATTATGATTCAATTTAATCAAATGCATTTTTTAATGCCGTTGTTATATATTCATCTTCATTTTTGAAATTTTTTTTTTTCAAAAGATCTAATTAAAAATCTACTTCTGATAATAATAAGGCTTTAATATATTCAGAAGCTTCCCATCCTCCATGTCCGTCATAAACTGCACAAGCGAATGCTTTTATACTTGTTAATTATCTAAAATCATGTCTATCTTCAATAGGATCGTTTGCATTATATTCAGTGGAGGCTATTCTGCTTTAGATTTAGTTTTTTTAGTAAGTACTAGATGTAAAAGGGTTAAAAAAACATTAAATAGGTTAATTTTAGAATAATGTGTGTTTTTATTATAAGTAAAAAAAAGAGTTAAACCTGCTATTGTTTAAGGAGCCTTTTTGGCAAATAAAAAAGCTTTTTATTTGTGGCTTAATAAGTGGCTTTTTAAGAAATATTATTGGAAATTTCTAATGTATTACATATTTTTGTATTTTTTTTTATCTTTGTATGAATATAGTTTTATTTATTTATTTTTTTAAAATAACAAATTTTTTATTTAATTAATTTTTTTTTATAAAAATAAAAAATTTGATACTTATATGTATTTTATCTTTTTTAATTAAAAATATATATATGTATGTATTTAATTAAATAATTTATTTTCATATTTTAAATTATACATGATTAAGTTCATTTTGTTCAAATATTTTTTTTTTTTAATGTGTACTTATCTAAATATTATTTGAATATTACATATTTTATCCAGTATAGCTAAATTAAGAAGGATAAACAATACTTTATACATTCTCAGAATTATAAACTTAATTATTATTTTAATTTTAAAAGAATATTCCATTAGGTTAAATACTTTGAACTATATTTTAATAAGGTTATATATTTTAAACTTATTAACTTTAAAAAATATTTGAATTAGGTAAAAGTTATTAATTTTAACTTTAACTAATTAAATTTTAATCAAGCATAATATTATTAAAATTTTAATTATGTAAAAAACGTTAAGCTTATGTTTAATTTCGAGTCAATTAATTAATAATTTATTATTATTATTAAATAAGTTCGATAGCTTGTGGGTCTTTTATTCTAGATAAATCAACACATTATTTTCCTTATGTATTATAATTTAAGTATAAATTGGATTAATGAATATTATTCTAAGGAAATTATTATTAAGTATTATTCATATTCATAACACTTTAATAATTTTTTTGAGGATTTTTCACTTTCCAGAAAGAATCTATTCCACTTAAATCTTTAGGTTTTTATTAAGGTAAAGAATATGTAAGCTACTCTTTTTTTGCGTTTATTTAATTAGCTTATATTTACTTTTATTGTTAATTATCAGTTTATACAAGTGTATAAGTAGTGTCGTTTTTATTATTTTAAACTACTAAATGCTAAGTTTTAAGAATATCTCTAATTTCAGGTTAGTTTTATTATTAGTAATTTTCATTTGGATGATTTTTTTATATAATCCTGCCTTATCTATCCTTAAAAAATATTAAATTTGGCTTATAATTGTTAGATTATATTTAATTATTTGAAGTTTATTTATTAACTTCGAAGTATTATTATTGTTAATTTATAAAAGATTTATCTGTAGATTTAAAAAAGGGAAAATATGGCTAAAGAAATTCTTTATAATCTTAAAAAGATATAGTTTCGACAGTTTCTGGTTTTTTCATTCTTCTTAAAAGTCCTAAATATTCGCCTGGAATAAATAACATATTGTGTGTTTTTAAAAAACTTTATATAACATTGAAGTCTATATAACCTTTTCTTTCAATATCTATTTGTTCAAAAGTCTAAAGTATATCAAAAGAAGGAATATTATGTAATTAAATTTTTATTTTTTCTGAAAAAGTAATCAAATCTCTTTCCAAATCTAAAATAAATAAGAAAGATTCTAAAATTTCTTTGGTTATTTTGGCTTAGTTTTACTCATTTTCATATATTATTTTTCGTGTTTTTACTACTGGGATAGTTTAAGGAGTTAAAAGGGAAAAAAATGTTTGGTAAGAAAACCCTAACAGGCCATGTGGTTAATTATAGTATTTAGCAATTGCTTCAAGGATTTTGTCTGTACATTATATGTTTTTTAATTCTAGGAGTTTAATTATTTCTGGATAAGGTATTATACCACTTTTATAACTGTCTATTTAGTTATATTTAATAACATCTTAGGGTTGTGAAAAGTCAAAAAAAAACTGATTTTTTTTTTGCTATTTTTGCCAATTTTGGGTGAAGTTCTTTAAGTAATTGAATAATTATTCAGTGTAAAAGTTTTTGTTATGGTAAAGATTTATTCTTTCTCGCTCAATCCAACTTTCTGCAGCTATTGTACAATAAAATATTTAAGCTATTATCTTGCTTTCTTACGTTTATGGAGAGTTAATGTTTAACATTCTCATTGTACTTCCATTTAACGATATTTAGGAACTAATATGCATTTTATTTTTTTTGACAGTTGTTTTTTAATACTTTTATTTTATTTATTAAGATTAAAGTTAATATTATGTATAAAAAAACAAAAAATTTAATTATAATTATTTATTATATAAATTTTAACTAAAATTTAAATTCTTAATATACTTTAACAAAATAAATATATAATAAAATAAAATAAAATAAAAATACATATTGTTTATATGAATAATTTTTTGTTAAAAATCATAAATATTTAGATAAAATTTATTATAATTTAACTTTATCAATAGGTTTTGTTAAATAATCAGTCATTCCAACTTTCATTGCTTTATTTTATTCTTTACAATCTTAATACCCACTACAGGCGACTACATTTACATATTAAAATAATTTCTTCTCATTATAAAATTGTTTTAATAAATTAAAAGTTTAATACCCATCAATATCTGGCATACTTAAATCAAGAAAAATCAACTAAAAATATTAATCTAATTTCTCATATTTTTGCTTAACAATTTTCATAGCATCCTTTCCACTTAAAGCAGTTTAAATTTGAGCTTTTGTAATATTCTAAATTCTAGCTTTTAAAACGAGTATATTAAATTAATTATCATCTATAATTAATATATTTTAAGCCCCTTCAATTTAATCTTCTTCATAAATAATTTACTTTTAGATTATATTTCCATCAGAATTAATAGCATTACTTTCATCTTAATTAATATTTATTTAAGAACATTCTTTACAAAAAATCTTTGGTCCTTTTTATTTAATAAATTTAATTAATCAGAAGATAAACTATATTTATTTCTTTAAAAAGTAAATTTATTATTTTAAATTATTTTATCAACTTCTTGTTATTTTTCTATTTAATTCATAACCATAAATTAAAAACAAGATCCTTTCCCGTATTCAGATTCTACATGTAATCCTTCTTCACCTCCCAAAATTTTGGCCAACATATGAGAAATCATTAAACCAAGTCCAACTCCTTTCGGATTTAATAAATTTTCTTCCTCTCCATTTATTTTTCCAAATGCATAAAACAATTTTTGTTGATCTTTTTCTTAAATTCCTATTCCAGTATCTTTTACTTGTACTAGAATTTTATTTACAAGTTTTTTTTTCACTATTATAGTTATTGAACCCTACTTAGTAAATTTTAATGCATTTCCTATTAAATTTATTAAAACTTGCCTGATTCTATTTTGATCACTATGGATAAAAGTGGGTAATTAAGGATCATATTGATATAATAGTTCTATTTGCTTTTTTCTTGCTTCTATATTTAATAAAAGAATAATTTGCTTTATAAGATCTAAAAAGTCAAATATTTGATAATTTAGAGAAAATTTATTTGCTTTTATTTAAGTGAAATCTAGAATATCATTCACCATAAAATTTAATTATTAAGCACTTATTAAGGCTGGTTTTAGGAATTAATGCAAATAAGTACTAATTTTTTATTATATATATTTTTTAATATAATGATATATTTAAAAAAAAAAAACTTTTGCTCCTCGGCTATTTCTATTAAAGAAATTATACAATTTAAAGGAGTTCTGAATTCATGTGCTACTTATGAGAGCATTTTTGATTTATTTTCGTTTAGTATTTATAAATAGTTTAATTTTTTTATATTGCTTATATCTTTTATTACAAAAAGGACTGAAGATTAATTATCTATAATAGTTGGTACACAGGTAATTTCTAAATTTTTAATATCATCTTCATTTTAATTTTTTTTATTATTAAAATTACAATACATGATAAATTTTTAAGACTACTCTTCTATACCTTAAAGAAAATTTTTTTTTAATTAATAATTTGTTAGTTTGATAATCTTTTCATACAAACTTTTTAAATTTTTGCATTAATTTACATAAATAGTCTAACCTTTTAGAGTACTATTAGTACTTGTGGAATCGTCTTTTTTATCATTTCCGTATTCTTTAAATTCTGAGTTTTTTAAAGAAAGGAGTTTTTCAACTAAAAACTTACTGTCTATTTGTAGAATTTCTTAAATATTTTTATTTAAAAATTGAATGTGAAAAATCTTATTTCCTAAAAGAAGAATTCCTTCAGGAAGTATTTTTAATAAAATATAGTAGAATTGTAATGTGCTTGGCATATTATTTATAATATAATTGCCTTAGTTTTCTAAAGTTTTATTTTTTTATTATTTTATTAAATTATTATCCGATAAATATTTAACTTTATCGTTTTTTTTTAAATTTACAAACTCAAATGAATTATTTGCTTTTTTTATTTTTTTCTATTATTTATATATTTTAATAAATTTTTGTTTATGTATTTTAAACATCAATCTTTTTTTACTTTCTAACACTATTTGTTGGCTTTTTAAAGTTTAGTTATTATTATTTTCTGTATTTTTTTATAAAATGTCATTAAAAGTATACCCTTCTTAATTTAAAGTAACGCGAGTATTAAATCTATTATGTTGAAAAGAGTTATAAATTTTTTTGAATGTATCATTTTTTTCATTCAACTATAAATTGGGTAATACAATTATAAAAAAAGTGCTTAAATAAATAAATTGCAATCTCTCGTTTATGTTGTCTGTTTGAAAAGCGTAAATCCTAAATTAATAATATAGGCAAAAACATATCAAATAAATAATTATTATTTTTCTTGTATAAGCTAAATTGTATACTAATTAAACTATTAATATAGCTAAAAATTAATTTATTAATATGTATTTATTTGAGTGCAGAGGTAATTTTTCTAATTGTAAAATTATTTCTAAAGTGTTTAATCCGATATTTAAAAAACACTTCTGTTTTTGGGATATATTTATGCTTTTATTTGTTAAAATTATGTTTAATATAATTTGTAATATGTATATTGATATATTTATAATTAAAATCATATTATTAATTTTATAAAAATAATCAAAAATACAGTTCCCTAATAATATTAAGCTATGTAAAATATAAATGAAGGTTTTTAAATCAATTAACTATTTAATACTTTGAAATATATTAACCAATTACATTGTATTTATAATTTTTTTTATAATTATATGTGTTAATTTTTTATTTTCTTTTAGAAATTTGAATGGACAAAAAAATAATATTTAATTTTGTTTTTTTGATTTTTGTATTATTTATTTCGATTTAATTATTAAATTTTAAATATTTTATTTTTTTTTAAAAAAAAAATATGAATAAGATGAATTACGGAATAATGTATATTTTTTGGAATAAAAAATTAATATGTATTTATATAATTAATTTGTATATTATAAAATTCTTTTATATTTAAAATAAAAATATTTATATTGTATTTTATATAATTAAGCTTTTATTAAAATACTTAAAAAATTTTAAATAGCTATTACAAAAAATATAGTTATATAGAAAGATTACAAATAATAATATATAAAAAAAAAAAATATTGAATTAATAGAAAAAAATACATTTAAAAAAATTACTTTAAATATTTATAATTTAATAATATTAGAAAATCAGTATATTAGTATCATAATTAAATATTTCGAAATTTTTCTATTATAATAAAAATTAAAATAAATTATAAAGATTAAAATTTTTAGTATTAATATTTATGATAATTTTTTATTTTAATAGTTTTAATGTTCTAATAATAATATAAATTAAAATCAATTTATGTAAAATTTTTATTATTTTAAAAAATTATATATATAAATATATATTTCTATTTATTAAAATAAATATTTATGTTTTTTATATTTTTAATAACATATTTTCTAATAAAATATATTATATTAATTTTATTTATTATATATATAATAATTAAACAATTTTTTATATTTAATTAATTTAATATATATTATTATTAATAAATATTTTTTTTATATAATTTAATTTATAATTATTTTTTTATTTTACAAATACAAAAAGTAATAAATTTTATTATATAGTAAAATACAATAAAATTTTTTTTTTTATTTTAGAATATATATTATTATATTGTTACAATAATAATTGAAAATTTATAATTTATTTAAATCAAGATTAATTTATTAAATTTATATAATTAAAATAATTTATATATATATATATATATATATATATATATAATTTTATATTTATTTTATTTTTAATTAATTTTTATTTTTAATATAAATAAATAATCGTGTTTGTCTTTTATTTATATAAATCAAAATAAAAACTAAATAAAATAATTTAATTTTAATATATATAAATACAAATCTTTTAATTTTATTAAAAACAATACAAATATAAATATAAAATAAAAGAAAATATCTTTAATAAATTAAATTACAATTAACAATATTATCATATCTGTTTATTTAAAATAATATATGTTTAATTTTAAAAAACTATATTCAAATAAATAGATGTATATATTAATTTATTATTATTAAATATTAAATTGTAATATTTATAATATATGATATAAAAATTTTAAAAATTATTAAAAATTAATATAGATTTTATATAAATAATAATGATTTTGTTTTATATAATTTGCTTACACATATTTATTTTTATAAAATATAAATAACTTTATTTTTTTCATGATTTTCTTATTTAATTTTTTCTTGACTTTTTTAATCTTATTATATTTTTGAATATTACATTTATTTAAAATATAAATTCATAGAAAATATAAAAAAAAGAATATTGAAATCATTTTTTTATATTTTATTTTAATAAATTTTAATTATAATTAAAATATTTAATATTATTTAAATTAATAAAGATGTTTATAAAATTAATAATAATCTCAATAATAATACACTAAACCATATAAAGACTAGTTTTCATCTAGAGTCTCTTTAGACATGGAGCCCGATACCCAATGTCAAAATATTACGATTGGGAAGAACAGTAAATGTTTCACGGTCAATTGTCTCCAGTGGGTTATCGTTAACACTACAATTTAGGTAAGTAACTTAGAAAAGAATATATTATCGATTAATAATTCTTGAGTCCTAACTACAATTATTAAGAAATTTAAGTCAGAAGTACAGACGTAGACAGAACTATATCAAGTGCCTAAAGCTAGTTAATAGGCTTGTATCCTTAAGGGTTTAGTATTCCGTAAAACTTAAATCCTGATTATAAAAGACCTCCTTATTAAGGGGCTTAAGATGACCAATAAAATTTATAAGAATTTTCTTTGCCTCATAATTTGAGTGCTATTCCTATACATGTAAGAGATGAAATGGATGATTTGGAGCTTTAGCCTTGGAATAGATGTGATGAATACGTAAATTTGGTTAAGAAATTTAAGGATTAGAATATTTAATTAGCTTAAGAATTTAACAAAAATTTTACTCAATTATACTAAAAATTAACTTCTATACTAAATTAAGAAATAAACAACTATTCTTAATTAGGAGGTGTTTGGGGAGGAGTTTACGATGTTTTTATCGCAAATTTATATAATGCAAGAAGAATTCCAGATTAGTTAACTAGAGAAGAATTAGAAAATATAAAGTTTGTGGATAGCTTTTCTTGGTTTTTTGGAGATTTTGGAACTGAATTAGGAACTAAGCTATTAGTTACACCTTTTTTGAAGCATTTAGTTGATAATTTTGAAAATAAAATTAATGGGAAATATAGTAATCTTAAGATGATGATGTTTAGTGCACATGATAGTAACTTATCTATGAATATGAGGGCTTTTAATTTTTCGAGCTATTAATGCTTACTTTAATAAAAGTTTGGGGGTAATAGATAGTCTATAAATTGTGAATTGAGACCTGAATTTGCTTCAAGTATATTATGGGAATTGCATTAAGATGACGTTTCTTAGGATAAATATTTTATAAAAATCAAATACGATGGGAAGTATATGAATTTGTGTGAAAAAGAGAATATTTAATGCGATTATTAGGAGCTTAAAAACAGAATTATGAATTATATTTCAAAGGATTATGATGGAGAATGTCTGAATAAAAAAAGTTAAAAAGTCGAAAAACTTTAAAGTTTTTAAATTACTAATGATGATAAAAAAACTGAATATATTATTATTGGAGTATAATCGTTTGTTATTTTTGGATTGTTATTGTCTATTGCTTTTGTTATTTTGAGATATAAATAAAAAATAAAATAGAACGTTTAAAGTTAAGTTGATATAGGGTTTATTCAAAATAGCTGATTATTTAAAGTTTATACAAAAATATTTTAATTTTAAATAAATTAAAACTTTTTTATTTATTTTATATTAAGAAAATTATAAAGTTTAAGATAATTTTTTAAATATTAACTATTATTATTAATATATAAAATAAAAAAATTATAATAAATAAATCATATATCTTATCTGACATATTAAATTTAAATAAACAAAAAATCAAATATAATTCTTTTATTTTTTTAATTAATCAAATTTTACTCTTAAATTATTTAATACAGCCAACATAAGAAATAATTCTTCGTCCTTATTTTCTATGACTTCAACCAAACTTTAAACATATTCCTTTTTCTCTTATTTTTTATTTAAAAGTTCCCTTTTTAGACTTTAATTTTCATCTTTTAATTAAAAAATTATTTTTTCCTGTTTTTCTATATTTTCTTATTTTTCCTTTTCCATATTTTAAATATTCTTTTTTAAATCTTATATATCAAAATTCATTTTAACCTCACTTTCCTGCACACTTTTTAATTTTCCTTTTAAGATACTTATTTATTCTTTAGAAAGGCTGCAATCTTCATCACAAATTTAATTTTATTAAGTCATTTTAAGTCTTTAATTTTCGTTTTCTAAATCATCCATTATCTAACTTAAATCATCATTTAGCCTTTTTGGTTCATCATTTAATATAGAAGTAGTTTTTTTATCACTTTATTTATATTTTTCTAACATATAACCCAAATTTATTATTTTTTCTTCCTAATGATTAGCTTTTTCTTCTAAGTTCTCCTTATATTTACTCAGTTATTCTATAAGAATATCTTTTTATTAAATTTCGATATTTTTTTCAAGTAATTTTTTTCTCTCGTCATTAAATAACTATTTAGTTTCTTATATTTTTTCCTTTAGTAAATCTGTTTACTTATCTTTTTCTTACAAAGCTATTTGCTATTTTTTTTCAGTTTCATTTATTTAAATTAAACATTCTTCGCATTTTTTTTTATATATTTCGATGATTTCCTAATATTTTTTATTTTATAATATATATCCTTATATTTCATTTTTTTATTTGCTGTTTTCTTATTATATTTGCATTTATAATTGTTATATAATTGAAGTTTGGCTTTCTATTTTAGCTTCTCTAATTTTGATTTCTCCTTAAAAATCGACTTTATTTTCTTCCTCAATATTTAATATAAGATTGTCTTTTTAGATTTTCAATTTTTCTATTTCTTATTATTTTTTTTAAATTACTTATTCAAGGTCTCCTATTTTTTTGTTTTTTAAAATTTCCTCATTTTTAATTTCATCCATTCTTTCTTTTAACATATAGTTTTCTTTTTCCAATTCATCGACTTTCTTTAACAACTATTATTACATTTGAAAATTTTATTGTTATCCTCCCATACTAATTCTAGAAGAATACATATCAGAATAAGTTTCATCATTTTCGCTTATTAATCGTTCTCCAT
This sequence comes from Ichthyophthirius multifiliis, assembly GCF_000220395.1. Classification (NCBI taxonomy): domain Eukaryota; phylum Ciliophora; class Oligohymenophorea; order Hymenostomatida; genus Ichthyophthirius; species Ichthyophthirius multifiliis. The sequence goes on from NW_004086152.1 coordinate 15,803, forward strand.
CTTACACAATCCACTTTTCCATTAAATGCATGAGGATAGTTTAATGCTTTTATGCCAATTATTATATAGAAAATATAAACTCACACCTACAATCACTTTATACTATTATCCCTAGTACCAGTTCAGTTAATTTTATTATTTACCTTTTATTTTTGTAATTACATATTTCGACTATATCAACATATTCTTTATCAAAAGAATGTATTTTTAATATTTCGCAATAATATTTTTCTATTTATTCGATTAAATAAATTAAATTTTTATGTTTTAAGACCCAATTGTCGTCTGTTTCTTTTAATACATTTTCTGATTTGAAATAAAGGTCATTTACTTTTTGAAGTAATTCTACAAATAATACACCATCTGATAAATCTTCAAGTACTAAAACAATTTTTTATATATTGCTTATTGAATTTAAAAATTAAATTATTGCTTATTCTACATCATCTAATGTAGATTGTGCTTATTCCATTAATTTTTGGTGTTTTTTTTTTTCGCTTTTTTCTTTTTAATTATTTTGAAAAAATAATTTTTTTTATATGTATTTCTATAAATTAAATAAAAATTATATATAATATTAAAGTTATTGATATATTAATTTTTTTTAAAAAAAACATTGAATGAAATAAATATAAACTTTTAAATAAAAATTAAATATAAAAATAAAAATTTAAGGTATATTAATTCAAAATTTTTAAAACATATTAATAAAAAAATTGATTAATATATATATAAAATAATAAATTATAATAATTAAATATTTTAATTTTGTTTTAATATATGTTTAAATTATAATAAATAAATTAAAAAAAAAAATTTTATTAATATTTGTTTAAATAAATAATTTAAGAAATAAATATTAATAAATAAATAAATATATATATATATATATATATAATATATGTAATACATATATAATTTTTATCTAATCTAACTTTATCTAATATTTTTTTGTTATCACTCTTTTTTACTATTAAGATAAGAAATTAATTAATTCGATACACAATTATAATTTTAGGCACCAAATTAATTAGTTTATGTTTATGTTTATGTTTACGTTTATATTTATGTTTATGTTTATGTTAAATTAGCTAAATTATTAGAAAATTAATTATTATTAATGGTTGTTTTACTTTTTTTATTCATGAACTTATAAAGTTTTTTGTGCTTTGTCTTCTTATATTTTATTTGTTTAATTACATTTGATAAATTGTTATGTTTAAAGTAAAATTCATATTCTTTATACTATTCAAATTCAAAAAAATAAAATTGGATTTTCTTGTCCTATTACTATTATTCTTGATTAAAATAGCCAACAAGTTATTTATTATTTCTATTTTTTAACCCTTCAACATTTTATTTCTCTGAAACAAAATTTTAAAATCGTTCAAATAATGCATTTTCATCAAATTAAGTCAAATTTAAAAATTAATTCGGTATCGTTTGCACTGTTTAAGCATTTCCTTCTTATTTAATACTTTTTTTATAATCATATATTCCAAAATTTTCTGTAGAAACGTTAGATTTTTTCTTATTAGAGTATTATTATTATTACTATTGTTGTTATGTTTTATTTATTGACTCAACAAAATTATTATTTGGGCTTATTATAAGTTTTTGTTTATTAACTATTGGCTATGTACTGACACTTAATGCACGAACTGATTATTTAATAAATTTTTTTTATTATTAATTTTATTCAGTTATTTCTGTTTAATCATCTGAATTTTAATTATTTGATTTATATTTTTATTCATCTATATTAAATTAATTTAAATTTGGTTAATAAATTAAATTAAAAGGCTATTCAATATCAAAATTTAATTTATTCTCTTTATCCTCAGCTTCTTATTCTTCTTTATTTTTATCGATTAGTAAAGGAGATGAAATACTACTATTAGAAGAATTTGAGTTACTTAAAGATTGCTTGTTTTTGTTATTTTAATTGTTTTAAATTTAAAGTAGCTTCTAATTATTAATAGGTTACCCAAACACACTTTTTTTCTTTTATGAAATAACGCTTTTCAAACAAAAAGGTTTTGTAGTTAAACTCTAATACAGTGGGCTTTATTCTTCTTAAATAGTTTGTAACTTAGCTTTTTAATAATTTTCATTTACATTGCTGCTACTTTTGCTTTCAGAACTGCTACTAGAAAAAGAATGTTTTGAGCTTTTTGGAGAAGATTAAGAATTAGAAAATTCAGAATTATTACTAACTTATTCTTCTTGACTTTCATTTGTTATGAGTAATGCTATTTGGTTTAATTCAGATAAGCGTATTTTTGAAAAATTTTTGAAAAATTTTTTATCAGATTGATGATTTTATAATGCTTCTTATATTCTTTCTTCATCGTCATTAAATTAAGCCTTTATCCTTAAATATTTGAGTTGAATTTTTATTTTATAATTATCATTTAAGCTTTTAAACATTTATTTATTTTTTGCACGAGTGTATTATGTTCTTGTTATATGAGGTTAGTTATAAGTGTATCTGGCCAGAAGTAAATCCCGAGATTTTTTATAGTGAAGAAAATGACAATTCGTAAATGGATGTGTGTATTTACCGCAACTTAAGCAAGCAATGTTTTTAAATTATTCATAAAATCTGATTCCATCTCGAATTTGTATATATTTTTCAAAATCGTGGGGGTAGTGATTTATTAACTCACTAAAGTTTTCTAATTTTAAAACTAGAACACTTGTTATTTTCTTACTTTTAGCAGATGAACCTCTAATTAAATTGCTAAAAAATTCGGTTTATCCGAAAAAATTACCTGCCTTTATTTTTTTAGTTATTAAATAATTTATATATATATATTGATTAAAAATTACGTTTATTTCCATAATTTATTTTTCATGATTTCCGCACTATACATTAATTTAAACATTTCCTTTATTTATATAATATAAATTATTCTTATCAAAACTATCTTAATTATATATTATTTCTCCAGGTCCATAAACTTTTTCTTCAAAATATAGAGAAAGTTCATTTAAAAACTCTTACGAAAATTCCAAAGCAAACATTTTAGAAGACTTTAAAAATCTCCCAAAAAAATCTCTTTAAATCTCCTCTCTTAAATTGTTAGATAAAGAGTTAATAATTTCCAATCCTTTAACAGGATTATCTTCATCTTATATTTTAATATAATCTATATATTTCATTACCCTAACCTATAAATCTGTATTGATTTACCTTGTTCTCATATAAACTGAAATTTCGTATTTTTTTTTATTAAAATCAGACTCCTTCTAAGCCAATTCTTAAAAAATACTTCCTACAGTATTTACAGTATACGCAAATAATAAAGACCCGCCTAATGTTTCCACAATAACGAAAAGTTTTTCATTTGTAGCAACAGGAGTTATATCACCAAACCCAACTGTAATCATTGTAATGATCGCAAAATAAAATGAATTAACATATCTTATATATATGCTATCATCCTAAATACCTAATTACACTATCCAGCAGTTTTCATTTCCATTTTAATACTCTATCATTGATATAGAATGTAAAATACATCCTGAAATATGTGCGGCATAAAAAACCATAAAAAAAAGTTTAAATAAAGTATATATTTGCGGAAACCTTTAGTTTATTTAGAAATGCTCGCCTATGTCTTTTAATGATTAGTATATATAAGGCACTTTCAAAATAAAAATTAGTTACAAATATTCATTAGATAAGTATTCAGAAATAAAAATGAATATCATTATAAAAATATCTATCACAAATTCTTATTAATAGTTTTTCGTTATTTTCATTCTATTTAATTATTTTATACCTTCTTCGTAATAGCCTGTATTAAATTATCTGAAAATATCTAATAAATAGAAAATAATAGATGAATAGTAAAATAAAATATTTCCTTATTCTTCAGAAATATTAGTAGAAAAAAAAAATTGGAAAGGAATAATAATTAATTCGAATACCAAATATAAAGTAAAAAAAAGCTTCCAAGTAATAATTAATTAGTTATCGGGAGAAAATACAGGAAAGTTAATAAATTAAATTATTTTAAAAATAATTTTTTCCAAAAAAATTAAATATTTAAAATAATAATTTATTTTTTTTATACTTTTTTGAAAAAAAAAAGCTTTATCATCAATTAAATTAAAATGAATTTCATTTATATTTTTTAAATTCAAATCACGAGTCTAATTTCGAACTTTTTAAATAAATTTATTTATCATTTTTACTTTTCGAGTTACATTCCAGTTCGAAAATAATTTACTTTCTTATTCTTATTCTATCTAATTATTTATTACATCATATATACCCTCCACTTAATTATCATCTCCTGAAGAAATCCTGTTAATAGTATTTTTTTAAGATCTAATTTTTTCGCTATTCTTAGCATTATTTTAAATATATGTTTTTGGGTAAATTCTATGTATTGAACCTTATCTTATTACATTAGGAGAATTCAAAATAAGAAGTTCTTTTAAATTGAAATTTTATATGTTTTTCATTTAATTAATAATATCTTTATTTGCAAAATCAGTGATATTTTCTTGATTCGTATTGTCTACTTGTTAATAATTTTATATCGAATTTTCGATTTATTTTTATTATGTAATTTGCTGCTAACTTTATTGCGAATTTTTATTTTATAATTTAGATGTTGGCAAAAGCTGAGGAGATTCTTTATTAGCAAATACTTCAAAAGATATTTTTCGGTCATTTAATTATTAAGGTAGTTATGAAATAAAGTTTTAAGTATTAGATTTTATCATTAAATACAAAAAAAAATAAAAAATATTGTTATTTATAAGATGCTTTTAATAAAAATAAATTAATTAATTAAAAAGACTTATTTTTATTTTTAAAAAATAAAATTTTATATTTTTTAAAATTTATATTCAAAAATATAAAATATTACTTGTTCTGATGTTTTTTTATTTTTATTTTTAAAATTCAATAAACATAAAAAAAAGAAGAATTGATTATGAAATTTTATTTTTGTTGATATTGATTTTTTTTAAACAAAAAAATCATAAAGTATATAAGCTGTTTGAAAGAAATCTAAAGAAACATTATATATATGTCAAAAATAATAAAAAAAAGTTTTATAATTAAATTATTAAAAATTTATAAATTTATAAATAATTACAAAATGTATAAATTAACTGAATAATTTATCTAAACAAGTTTCTGTTTTTAACCCATAATAGCTAAATAAAGCTTTTATGGTATATATCTATAACTTTTTTAATTATAATAATATTATAAATTATTCCTATAAGTGTAATTTACAAGTTAAATTTTAATCAACTTGTAGATAAATAATTTTATCCTTAGTCTTTTTTTTTCACTTTTAGCAGATTTAATTTAGAAATGAATTCTGGATATTACTATAACAAATAATTAATAATAAAAAACAATTAAAATATAAAATAAAAATTGATTATGAAATACAAATTCAATAATTCCTATTTATTAATAAAAGATTGAATATCTAATTATTATAATAATTATAATTGAATATTTTACTTTTTATTTTTTTGGAAAAATAGAAAAATTTAATATTTCAAATAAAATATTAGAAAATACAATTTTCTTATATAAAAAATAAGTTAATATTCTTAATTTTAAAACAATTTGTATCGTAATAATTGAAAATATATAAAAAATTCGCAAAAAATTATATTGTTTGATAAAGAAATATGAAAAATATATAAAAATGATAAAATGAGTAAAATTAAGAATAAATTAAATTTTGTAAATATTATAATTAAATTAAAACTTTTATATACATAAATAACAATAAATATTAAATATGTTAATAAAAGATTTAAAAAATAAAAATATATATAAATAAATTATAGATATTAATATTTTTTATAGTAATTTTTTCTATTAATAAAACTCAAAAAATATATAATTAAATATATATAGATTTTATATAAATATAATTGTATATATATATATATATATATATATATTATATTTTTTTTAAAACATATAACATCAAAATATTTATTTAAAATATATTTTAATATTTAATATATTTGAGTGAATATTATAAAATACACTTAATATGAATTTAAAATTATTAATTATTTATTTAATTTATTTCTTTAATTAAATACTAACAAAAGTTAATATAATTTCACATTTAAATACATTTTACTGTTAATAACAATTTTAAATTCATTATTTTTAATTTTTATACAAAAAATATTTTATAAAATTTATCAAAATAATTAAATTCATTTTATTAAAAATAAAAATTAATAATTTTTTTTTTTAAATATAATAATATATCCAAAATATTTTAACTTATTTTTTCACATTTTTATCTTTTTATTTAAAATTATTTTATACTTTTTATATATATAAAAATCAAATTTTTATTATTTATTATATTATAAATAATAAATAATAAATTATTATATTTTTTAATTCTATTTTCTTTTTTTTATATTATATATTTAAGTATAAATTTAATTGAAAATAAATAAGTAAATATTTTATTTTTTTAATACAAATATAAAATTAATTTTTTGATAAAGTATAAAAAAGCAATAAAATTTTTATAAAAAATAAAATAAATTTTATGATATAAATAATATTATTTTTCAATAAAAATATTTATTATTATATATATAAGATATTAAAATAATACAATTATATATTAAACAATTAATGATAAAATATATTAATGTTTTATATGGTATTTTACTTATTTTTTATTATTTTTATATTCTTTAATTATTACCATTATATTTTACATAATTTGTATTTGTATTTATTATATTTATTTAATTTAACATAAAATTGCAAAAACAAAAAATAATAAGCAAGAATCTTATAAAATGCAATTATATAAATTTTAAAAATAGAAATTATAAAAGATTAAAAAAATTAAACAAAAAGATAGTTAACAAAATTATTAATAATTAAGCATAAGAACTAAAATATTATTAAAATAGATTAATAAAATTTAATTAGTTTTGTAAACTTTAAACAATAAAATTAAAGAAAATAAGATAGGTAAATAATTAAAATAAACCAGAATTATATAATAAAGAATATATTTAATAAAATACAAGGCAAATATTAAAAAATAATTTAATTTTTTGTTTACTAATTATAAAAGATTTTAATTAATTAGAAGAATAATATGTTATACCTTAAAAATAAAATATTTATTTATTTTTCATAAAATTAAAAAATAAGAATATAATTTTTGCATTAATCAAAAGCATTAATACAAAATAATCAAATTTATTCTAATTAGTAAATAAACATTTAATGTTAGGAAATGCAAAAATTGAATAAGGAAGTTAATTTATATATATAACAATTAAATATGCTTAACTCAACTTTGAAAAATAAACTTCTCAATAAATACATTCATAGAATAATTATTTATTATAAAAATAATAAGACTATAAAGTTAATACTAAAATAATAATATTTAAGAAAAATTATAATTTATCGATTAAATATAAAAATAGGACAATTTAATTAATTGAGATATTAGTAATTAGAATTTTATCTGGCAATAAAAAATTAATAACAAGCTTAAAAAAATTAAAAAATTAAAAATATAATGACTGCATAAAATTAGATATTAAAAATGCATTATAAAAGATAAGAAAATTAATAAGAAACTGATTATATATAAATTTAATTTAAAACATGTAAAATAATATTTAAGATATTAAATTTGGTTTTAACAAATAATTTCAAATTAATAATAATTTGCATTGAAATATTTTGTATCATTAAGATAATTAAATATAATTAGAAAATTTTAAAAATAACCAATAAGATAAATAAAATAGATTCGATTTACGAAGTAAGATTAAAAGTATAATTATTAAAATAATTAAAATTTTAATGATTAGTAATAAATTAACGATCGATAGCTAAAGAATAAATAAAATATAAGGATATTATAAAAAAGAATAAATAGTTTATAGTTTAAAATCTTAATAATATTAATATAAATTAGATAATGAGATTTTAAATAAAAGTAAATGAATATTAAATCTAAGTAAATAATTTTTGAATTAATATAAATTAATATCAATAAATTCGGAATAAATTAGAGTATAATTTCATTCGAATTAATTTTTATACACTGAATAAAAAATAATTTACAATGTAGTTAAAGATTTATTTAATAAATAAACTACTAAAAAAATTAATTTTAATTTTTAAAATTCCATCTGAAAAATAATTTTATGTAAATTTATAAACATTAGAATATATTTTATGTATAAATATTTTAATTTATATAATTAAAAATAAACTTATTATATATCGAAGAAAAAATATTTATTATTTTTATAGAAAAATTAAAAATAAAATATCATTAAATTAAATTATATTTATTTAATTATTTTTTATTTAATCACAAATTTAAATCTTTTTCTTTTTGCCCTGCTGATTATATACCCTATGTGAAAAAAGGTGAATTTTCAGTACTTAAATTTAAAGTATTTTATTATCTCAGAATACTTCTTTTTGTTTTTATTTCATATACTTGGTTTGCATTTTTTTGAAATTTAATTAATTCACTTATTATCTTTTCTAATTCTTTTGAAGTAATATTTTTTCCTTTTAATTCTTCTAGCCTTTTTTTTTAATTTATTAAAGATTTATATAAAAAATACCTTTTTAATGAACTTTCTATAGAATTATAATATTTTTCATTTAATAAATTAAATTCAGTTTGTCTTCTAATAATTTCTTTTTGATTTATTTATTTTATAGTATTTATAGTAGTTTACCAGGAATCATTTTCCTCTTTTAAATTATTTGTTAAGGAAATTTCCATTTACTAATTTAACTTTTATAAATTTTTTACATTTTATCTTTCTACTTTTAATGCTTCTACATATGATTCTGATTTTACTTATTCCATTGCATATTCATTTTACATCATTAATATTTTATTTTTAAGTCTTGTATTTTCTTTAATCAAATCCTATTCAGCTTATTGTTGATAGTCGTTACTTATTTAATTAGTATTTATATTATCGCTTTTAAAAATTTATTAAGAAACTTTTTATAAAAGTGAATTTTTTTATGCTATATCAGCTATTGCATTTTCATATGTTAATGGCATTACTTTTTTAATGTTTTATTCTATTTCTATTTATTTAATTAATAAATAAAGCAAATATAATATATTTTTATTTTACATTGTATAAGCTCATTTTTTTCTAAATTTGATGTTTATTATTATTTTAAAATTAGATTATTTGTAAACGAAAAAATGCTCACTTATTTACTTCTTGTCTATAATAATTTAGAAATTTAAGTACCATTTTCATTAATGTTTGAAGGAAAAAAATTAGACATTTATTTATTTCTTATTTTATTAATATTATTGCTACTATTATTATTCATTTAGTTTTTTTAATTATTGTACATTTCAAATTCCATATCTTCTATTTTGATTCGCATTTATTTGCTTTTCAAAATGCACTCCTGCATTACTTATTCTAAATTTCTCATGTGTTTGGATTATATTTTTACAACATTTGTTTTGAGTTTTTATTTATATTAATCTAATATTTATTTCCATTCTAAAGAACTTATTGTCCTTATTAAATTCTAATTTATAATGTGAGAACTTTTTTAAAATATTTTTTTTTATTTTTATATAAATATACTTAATTAATAGTTTTTTTAATTAAATTATTATAAATTCATGGGAAATGGAATCTTTTGATGCAGCCTCATCTATTTTTTAAGGAAACTCAAATATTTTTTTCATAGATTCTAAATGCTAACCAGATGCACTATAATTTGTAATACTATTTTATAACTAAAGATTACAATCATCTAATGAATCTAATGAATTTACTGATTATAAATAATTTCCTTATAAATCAATATTTTCTAAGCTTATATTTTTTCTTTATTCTAATTTTTTTTAATCATCTTAAATCTTATTTATATATTAAAAGTATATAATTAAATAAAAATATATAATATTATATATAATTATACAATATTAAATAAATAAAATATAATAAATAATAATAAAAATAATTAATATAATTATAAATAATTATATAAATTAATAAATAATTAAAATTAATTATATATGTAAATATATATAATTAAATATTATAATTATATTTAATTATATATATTTATATAAAATATATTAAATTATTTATAATTATATTTAATAAATATAATTAAATAATATAATATTTATTAAATATAATTAAAAAAATAATAAATTATTAAATCTAATTTTATATAATTTTTGTAATAAAGCAATTTTTATATAAAATAAATAAAATTTTTATTAATTATAAATAGAAATTTATATAAATTCAATAATATATAATTAATTAAAATAAATAAATAATATATATAATAAAAAATATTTAATATAATTATATTTAGTATTTAAAGAAATATATTTATTATGATTAAAATTTTAATTTATAAAATAAAATTATTAAAAATATAAAAAATTATATTTGTTATAATAAAATTATTATATAATATATATATAAATTTAATAATTATATATATATATATATATAAATTTTTAGATATATAATTTTTACATCAAAATTAATCTTTATATTTTTATCTAAATAATTTGAAAGTTTTATTTCTGCAAAGTTAAGTTTTTCTTTTAAAATATCTTCTATTTTCATATCAATAATTTTTTTTTTTTATTCAAGTAAATTACCACTTTCTTTTTCAAGTTTACACACTTATTCTACCAATTTTTGAATTTATTTTTATAAAATTTCCATTTAAAAATAATTGAAACTATTTTTTTACAATTCCTTTTTATATTATAACTCAAGATTATTTTTCTCATTTGATATTTCATTCTAAATATTACAAACTCTAATATTTTCTTTTCTTAACTACATATTCTAATTAACTAATTCTTAATTTTAATTCTATAAATCCTTTATATTTTAATTCAAACTTTTTATTAATTCATCTTTGACTCTAACTTTAGTATTTAAAAGATCAGAATAAATTCCTCCTGTTTCATAAATCTAACCATTACTATTATTTCCAATATAAATATTCCCATCTAATAACTAATACGGTCTTTACTCATTTAAATATTAATCTAATCCACTTTTAATTTTTTTAACAGCCTAAGGATCTTAAATATTAATAAATTCTAAATTCTATCTAGTTTCTAGTATAGCTTATCTATAATTTTAGGCTAAACTTTTACATTATAAAATTTCATTTTTCATTAATTCAATTGTCTATTTAAGACTATCTTAGGAATGAATTACATTCACTTTGAAGTGATTTTTTATTGTTTTTGCTCTCGTAGCAAATTTAAGTGAAGAAATTGTATCATCAGTAAATTTTGAATGCATTGAACATGTCACAATTAGGGAAGTTTTATAATTTCCACCCAAACTTTCTTATAAAATTCTTGTTAATTTGGAATCTCTATAAGGAATATGGTCTTGTCCTGTAGTTAATGAATGTATAACTTTTCCTAAACAACTCAAAGATAAATTTATTTTTATTGCTTCTTCTAAACCTTCCCCAGAAGCGCCACTTTTTGACACCTTCTCACACCCTGCTAGATCTATTAGATTTAATTTTCCAATTTTTTCAGCTCCATTCATAAGTTTTTGCCTAATCATGACCATAAATATAGTATGAGACCTTGAACTGTACTCATTAAGTCTAGTGGCTCTTATCTACCTTGTATTATAGCCAAAATCAACTAATTAAAGTAGCTCGTTTTCATCCTAAACCACTCTTTCAGTCAAACCTTGTACTATAATTCCTTTTTAGGGTGTTTCTTTAATTTTTAAATCTCCTTTTTTATCAAAATCATCATTATTAAAAGAGTCCTATAAACACTCTTTGTAAATTTCTAGCATAGAGCATTTTATAGTCCATTCTATTTCGTCTTGTTCTTCATTGTTATTTGAACTATTATTTATATGTTAAAATAATTATGCACACATTCTCGGTATTATTCCCATTTATTCTTAATCTTCTATATTTCCGAACATTGTATGAGATTTACCACTTCCTGATACTCCATATGCAAATATAGTACCATTATACCCTATTAGTACATCATTTACTACACAAGAAGCTATATTTTCATAAATTGTATCCTATATATATTTAAATATATTTTATTTTTTAAAAAATACTTGTGTTGATTCAGGTCCAAATGCACAATCTACAGTGTAGTTTACAGAATCATTTATTATTTTTACTGTTTAATTATTTATGAATTCAATTATATTACTTCCTAATCCATTTTAGTTTAATTCTAATTCAGCCTAGTTGTTAGGTCTAAATCTTAAGTATGTTTTGACATTTCCGTTTCCTTCTAATTGTTAGGATTAATTAATATTGTTACTAGGTTTAGAATTTTTTTCAAAAATCGATTAGTTAATTATTTTTGATTATTTTCTTGGAGATTCAAATATCGCTACAGTGTTTTATTTATTGTTTTACCTTTAAAAATGCGAAGCTTTTTATTTAGAGGAATTATGTAATATCGATTTAGCTGAATTTATTTCTGATACTTCTTCTAATAGTTCATCGTTTTTTTATTATAATAAGAAGGTGAATTTAGTCTTTCTGATATATTATTTGTAAAGTTTTCAGTTGTACATCTATTTAAAAGAATTTCTTTTTTTTATTAATTGTTTTTGTTTTCTTCCAAACTTGACTTTTCAGAATAATGATCTAATTATTATTAATCTTCTATTTATTTATTTTATATGTTTTCAGTTTATTTTACTAATAGAGGGCCGCTTATTTATAGGTTTAATTTTTTATTATTAATACTATTTATAGTGGAAGATAATTATTTTTAAAGAAATTATGTTTTAGGAGGATTTAATACATTTCTTAGAATTTATTATATTGAATTTAATTCATTTGACTTTTATTTATTTTTTATATTATCTATGGTATCTCCTTTTTTGTTTTTAATGGACTATTAGGTTGCACTTAAATGTAATTATTATTTTAATTTTTCGCTAGCAAAACCTTTAGATTAAATTGTGGTAGATTGCTGATCGCTGTTTTTATATGTTTGTTTTTTTATAAAGAGTTAAAAAATTGTTTTTATGGAGATAATGAATTATTTAATGAAGTTATGTTTGTCTTTTTAGAATACATGTTTTTTTACATTAATCGCTTTTATTTTAAAAATTTTAAAATATCGTTTTGAAATAAAAATTTAATTAAATTTTATTAATTTATATATAGGAGTTATTATTTTAGTTTTAATTTATAAATAATATAGTGTTTGAATGTTTAAAATTTTATTTGATTTAAATAGTTAAAAATTTTTAATAATTTTTATCACAATAAAATATGTAATATGTTTCTATAATCATTTTAAAGTTTTTTTTATATATATAAAATAAAATTTAATTTAATTTAAATAATATATTGTATTTTAAACTATAAAAAATTGATTTTTATCCATTCCAGTATTATTTAGAAAATATTTTTAACAAAATATTGCATATTTATGACAAAATTTTAATATTAAAAAAAATATTAAAATGATTAATATATAAAAATATTTAATAAATACACTTAGGTTTTATTAATTTTATGATTGAGTTAATTAATATTTTTTAATAAAAAATTTTATTTATAAAAAAATTATTTATTTATTAATATTAAATTATTTAATATTTGCTTAAAGTTAATTATTTAATTTAATTATTTTATTCATAAAATTATTATAATAAAAGAAAATGATACACTATAATATTTTATTAAAATATATTTTGAGAAGAAATAATAAATTATTTTATATTTATAAGTAAATTAAAACAATAATTAAATTTATTATTTTTATTAATATAAAAAAATGTAATATTATTTTATTTTTAAAAAATGTAAATTATTTAAAAGTTTTTTTATAATAATGTAATAATATATTTGAAGGAGCTTTCTCAAAAATTCAATTAAAATAAAGAAGACATGAATAATTAATTCTTAATTTTTATATACTAAAACAAAATAATTTCTTTTTTTTAAATTATGTTTGAAAAGTATTTATTTTATAATTTCATTTTAAAATCTAATTAATTATTTATATATATATAAAAGAAACATATTCTATAATTTATTTTTTATGAATTAAAAAAATGTTGAAAATTATAATAAAAATTTAATAATAAAATTATTAAATTAATTTAATATTCTTAATATATTTTTTCATTCTCTAGTTTCACAAGTAGGTCCACTAAATCCTTTGTGACATACACATTTTCCATTAAAACAAGTACCTCTTCCTAAACATGAATCTGGACAAGCAGACATATGTAGACAGAACCTAGTAATATCAGGACAAGTAACACTACCTTTATTACCAATTCTCACAACTTAATTATTTTAATTGCATTAATATTCATTTCCATAAACTATGAATTTGATTATAGCTTAATTACCATTAAAAATACACTTACTCTCATAACAAGCTTATGCAGGTGGAGTTCCATTCCACTTCCATTAGTTATATAAATCAGTTTTGAAACATCTAGTATTAGAACCAGATTTTCCTCCAACACTTTACCACTATTTTGCTTAGCCTTAATCAGGATAGTTACAATGAGTATTACTATAAGATTTCCAATACTTACAATTATTAGAAAGACTATCTTATGCACAACTAGCAAGGCCGGCATAATCATAACTGCAATTTTTATTTACTGAATTGCAGAATTCTTAAGATTAAATATCACAGTTTGTTCCCAAGAAATTACATCCTTCTCCATAACCCCAAATTAAAGGCTAAGCCTTATTCCAATTGATTTAATACCATGTAGAAGCTTAAAATACAAGCAAAGTGAAATTCGAAAAAACACTATCATACATATCAGATCCTGTCATCATTTCGTTTCCTAAGAGTCTTCTTTCCCAATGTCCTCCTGCTGTACCATTTCCACCCTTTTATTTTTTTTTACTACATTTTTTTTTAAATAAAAATTACTTCATCTTCTAAAGGTACACCTTCAAGGGTTGGACAATTGAAGTATTTTCTAGCATATTCTAATAATTAAGGGTCAGCAAGAACAACTCTGCCGTATCTGTCCCTTTTCTTAATATTATTTGGGAAATTACTAAAATGGTAATCAGAAAAAATTAAAGAATGTGTCATTTCATGTAGTGTGGTATAAATCCAATTTGCGACTGCCATCTTATCACCACTGTTTATAGCTTACTTAAAATATTTAAGATTCATATTAAAGTAACCAGCTAAAGGCCTTTTAGTTGAAGCAGTACCTTAGACATCACATGTACTTGCATAAGCCAAGGTATTACTTTCATCATCTGATGCAGTTATGTAAAAGACAAAATCTGCATTTTGAACACCATTATTAATATGATCTTTAGGAATATTTACTTTAGCGTATCCACAAGGATAATTATTATAACGACTACTGAGTCTTATAGGTTCGTTTAATCTTCTAACCCTAAGAAGTTCTTCAAAATAATTGCCAGCAGCAGGAATTAAATTTAATTCAATATATCTTTGAATAGAAAAGTGATGTTTTTCTAAATTACTATAATCAAATTTTATACGAATATTTTAGAAGCTAGATTATTCAGTGTACTTATAATTAATATCATCTTCATGTGAGCTAGCTTCTTAAATTTTCCTTATTTTTTCTTCTTCTACTAATACTTTAGAATGGATACATTTATGAGCATGTCTTTTGGAAGTTATTTCAATATTTTTGTTGTTTAAATATTTTCTAAATAAATTTATATAATTATATTAAGTATTTTATGCATATAATATTAGTAGAGTAGAGATGCATAAAGCAGTTAAAAATTTTATAAAAAATAACTATTTTCCTTACATTATTATTTTACTTTAATTTAATTATAAATAATCTTAACTATTTTTTTTATATATATGAATTATCTTTTTCTTATTAAAAAAAATATTATTATTTAAATAACTTTTATTTTTATTTATGATTTTATTTTTAATTTACTAAATTATTTTATATAAAAAATATCTTTAAAATAAATTAAAGTTTCATTATTTTTGCAAAATAAATATATTGTTAAGAATAATATATAAAAAAATTAAATAATAAACAAAAAAATTAAATTATTAATATTATTAAAAAGTAAATATTCAATTTAAAATATATAAAATATAATAAGAATAAGAATAATATTAATTTAGATAATTATTATTATATTTTTTTTTAAAAATATTTTCATTATAAATCTAAAATTTTATTAATATTTTTATTTTTTTTCATAATTTTTTATTATTCTTTTCATTTAAATTTTGAATAATTATCTAAAGTCTATTTAAATATTTTGTAAATTTTATATGTATTAAAAATTATTTATTTAACGTGGATATAAAAAAATACATGCTTTTTAATATTTAAGTCATATATTTAATATAAAATAAAAATATTACATTTTAATAAAATAAAAAAATGTGATTAAATCATAAGATGAAAATTCATATATAATTTTATTAATATGAAATTATAAATTATAATATCGAGTTATAATTTTTAAATATAACTTATAACAAATATAAAAATTTTATTCAATATCAAGTATTTGTTTATTTGTTTAATAAATAAACAAATGTTGGAAAAAAAATAAATATAAAACTATAAATTTTATATTTTTGATTTTTTTTTACATCTTTTAACTATCATTGTTCTTATTATTTATTATATTTTAAATTTAGTTTTATTTTTCAATAAAAAATCATAATATTTGTATAAATAAGTATTAACTTAATAAATTTTATATTAAATTGAATTTTAAATTTTGGTTTGTTTTATACAACGTATTGAGAAACAAATACTTTAAATTAAACTTTTTGCTGAAAGGAATTGTTTTAGATAAAATATATATACAGTAAATATATTAATAAAATGTATACTAGTTTATCAGTGATAAAAATATGCTAAGAATATTTTGTTT
The DNA here is from genome assembly GCF_000220395.1 of Ichthyophthirius multifiliis. Classification (NCBI taxonomy): domain Eukaryota; phylum Ciliophora; class Oligohymenophorea; order Hymenostomatida; genus Ichthyophthirius; species Ichthyophthirius multifiliis. The sequence goes on from NW_004086152.1 coordinate 32,733, forward strand.
GGCTTAGTCTATTAAATATTATTATTTTAAATAATATTAATTAGATATATATTATAATAGTTATTTGTGCAATTTTTTATTTTCTTATAAACAATTTTCTTTGTTATATAATATTATTATGGTATAAAATATTTTATTATAATTTTAATGTTATTTGAACTATCTTTATAAATTATGCTGTTAAAATATTAATACAAATTTTTTAAGTATTTGAATAGTATTAAAAAATAGATTAAGTAAAAAATTATTAAATTAAATTTATAATGTAATAATAATAAAAATATTGTGAAGTTATTAAAAATACAATATATTTAAGACTTTAATAATAGTTTTGTAAACTTATCTTAATTAATTTATTCTTACTAATAATATTATACTAAATTACTAATTAAATTATTTATAATAATACAGTAAATAAATAAGCATAAAAAATACATAATAGGTTAAATTAACAATAATAAATATATATCAGAATTAATAAAAAATTTAAAAAAATATAAAATTAATATAATAGAATAATTAAAATTTATTTTTTATTTGTAAAAATTATGAATTATATTTAGTATTGAAGTTGATGGGTTTATGGTCGGGAGATGGTGTTTGGCGTTAGTCGGTTTATGGTTATGGTTGGTGTCATGAAAGGAGTTGTAGACGGGGTTTATGGGATTGGGGTTAGGGTTTTGATAAAAGTTGGGCTTAGATTTGTGGGGTTATGGTTTGCAGGGTTTGGGCTAGGGTTAGAAAAGGGGATGGGTTTGAGTCGGGGTTTGTTTATCGGAATTGGTGTTGGTGTTGGTGTTAATGCGGTTGGTTATTCGGGGTTTTGGTTGGTTTATCAGGGTTGGTGTTGGTTATTCGGGGTTGGGGTTTGTTTATCTTGCGTTTGTGTTGGTTTTGGTGTTGGTGTTAGTAGGGTTGAGGTTTGTTTATCGGGGTTGGTGTTGGAGTTAGTGGGGTTGGTTATTCGGGTTGGGGTTTGTTAATCGGGGATGGTGTTGGTGGGGTTTGTTTATCGGGGTTGGTGTTGGTGTTAGTGGGGTTGGTTATTCGGGTTGGGGTTTGTTTATTGGGGTTGGTGTTGGTGTTGGTATTGGTGTTAGTGGGGTTGGTTATTCGGGGTTGGGGTTTGTTTAGAGGGGTTGGG
>NW_004086151.1:0-37017 GCF_000220395.1 Ichthyophthirius multifiliis
ATATATGTATATATATATATATATATATTTATATATTTATATTTTTTTTTTATTTTATTTAATTTTTAGGTAAAAGTTATTTAAAATTTAAGATATTGAACTAAATATAAATAATTAAATTTAAAATTTAAGTGAAAGAATAAAATAAAATCAAGTTGAAATATTACAAACTGTAAATTAAAATAATAAAGATTAATTGGAAACATATTAAGTTTTTGATAAAGAGATATAAAATAAATTATAGTAAAACTTAGAAGCCATTAATTAAGATAATTAAAATTTAGAAATTAAAATAAATTAAATAGAATAAAATATTGAAAAATAAAATTAAGTTAAATAATATTTATTTTTATTATATTTTAAAATTAAATATTATAGATGAAGACATTATAAAATTTGGAAAATGATAATAAAATTTTAAAAAATAATTAAGAAAATTTATATAAATCTGAGTTTATTGATAAAATTATATAGGATAATTAAAATAATTATTAAAAAATATAAGAATTAGAGAATAAATTTGAAAATTTACATAATATTTAAATAATATTAGAAATACAATAATAATTAAAATAAGTTTAAAATTATATACAAGAAGCATAATAAAAAGAGAAATGATATTTTTTTATTGATTTATATATAATTTTTAAAATATATTATATTAAAATTATATTCATAATGTATAAGAATTGGTAAATATTTATTCGTTCTATTAATTATATACTAAATTTAAAAAAAAAATTGGCCTTTTTAATTTTTTATAATTTGATAAATATAGAATATATTCTTACTTTGCTCTTTAAGAAAATGATTGTTTTATTAACTTTTAAAATTAAATGATTTTATTATATTGTATAAAATAAAAATGTTTATATTTTTTAAAATTAATCATTAAAAAGGTTTATATTTTAATTAAACTATTTTTCTTCTTTTTTAAAAACTAAAGCATATTTGCTAATATTATATTAATTTTTTTTCGATAGAAATATTTTTATATTTATATTTAAAATATATATAAATAATATAATACTTATTAAATCAAATATTTAAATTATTCCATATTTGTAAAAATAAAAATTAAATTATTAAATTTCAATATATATTTTATATTAATTTATCTTACTTTTTTTAATCAAATGTATATAAAATTAAATAGTTAATAAAATTTGAAAAATGGTATAAATATTTGTATGATAATTACTATAAACTTTTTTTTCTTTCACTATGAATTATATATCTTAACTTAATAATTAGTTATTATTAATTAAAATTTTTAGAACTATAGATTTAGAATTTATAATTTATAAAAATTAAATAAATAATTTTTAATAAATAATAATTGTACACTATAATTAATTTAAAATATAAATAAAATATATTAATAGAATTATAATTATTTGTTTGATATATTATTAAAAAATAAATTAAAATTTCGATTTAAATTAATTATATTGATATTAAAATAAATATTAAAAATTTAAAATAGATAACATTTTAATATATATAATTAAATTAATTTAATTTTAAATTTTTTTATTTTAAAATAATTTACAACTTTATTCTAGCATTTTTTTCTTATTTTAATTTGTGGATAATATTAATATATTATACATCATTTTTTTCGCTTAAAATTATTTATTTTAAAGTAATATATATATATTATTTTAATTAAGTTTTATATAATTAGTATAAGTAAATTTAATAGTAAACTGATTATATATTTAGAAAATTAATATTATATAATTAAAAATATATTTAATATTTTTTTTATTGATATTTCAATTATTTAAATAATTTATTTTAAAAGAATAAATTAATATCCATATATATATATAATTAATTATAATCTATATTTAAATTAATTATTTAATTTAATTTTTTTAAAACTATTTTGTTTGTTATTATTTAAATTACACAATCTAACAGAAAAAAATAATAAAAAAAGATAAAAAAATAGATAATTCTCTTTTTTTTTATATTTTTTATTGATTAACAAAAAAATACTTTTAAAAATAAAAACAAACAATATTATTTTAATATAAACCAAAAATTAATTTTCTTTACTTAATTGTTATAATAAGTTAATTAGTTAAATTTAATCAAGAAATTTCTTTTTAAATATATTCACAAAATTATGAAATATTATATTTTAAATTACTATCAAGGGTTTTATCACTATCTTATTTAAAACTTGATTAAAGATTTCTTCTTTTAATTATTGGAGATTGACAAATTTGGAGAGAATTTTATCTTATAATTTTTTAATCACTATTAAGTTAATTTTGTAATTAATCATATGTATCTTTTCGCTTTTTACTATAAAAATCATCATGCTTTTATGGTAAAGTAATGAATATATTTTTTGAATCAAGCCATTCATGTATTTTGATTTCCAAATCATTAGTAGAGTCAATTAATAATGTGTCAAAATCAAATATATTTTGTTAATTATTATCTGAAAATGCTTAATATTTTGCAATACGATTTTCAAAATTAATTAATTTTTTTGGCTGAATAGAATTTAATTTTTTTAATGAAGTTTTTAATTAATCCATTTTTTTTTTTTTTATCTTTTTTTGAAAAAAATATAAGAAATTTTAAATAAGTAATTGTTTTTTTAGCTATTTGCCATAAAACTTAAAATATATATAAGAAATAATAAAATTATGGATAAAATATATTTTATATAAATAATATTAAATAAAATTTGATTGATAGTTATAAATTAGTCTTTATTATTAATAATTTCTATCTTTAAAAAAATTAATTTGTGAATATTAAAATACATATATATATATAATATGCATATATTAAAATAATCTTAAATATTTATATATAATTAACTTAATATTATTAAATGGAGTAATCCATTAAAAATTAAATTCCAACAATATTTATTAGTCATGGTTATATACCTTTATATTTTGAGTAACAAGAAAGTCTTAATTTTATAAAGTAATTAAAAATACTAGGTCTTTATATTTAAAATAAAAAAGAAATAAATACTTTAATAATTTTATCATCTAGATATCTTTAAGAAAATATGGTTTCTATAAAAGATAGTACATAGCTTGTAATAAAACATGATCATCCATTCGAAAAATATTACTAATATTAATAATAATTTATAGGAAATCCTGAATTAGCCTAAAAAGTATAAAAATGTCTTTAAATCAAAGGAATTGAATGTGAATTTGATAATCAGAATTAATTAGATTCTGCAATATGGGGTCCTTTAAAAGCTATGTTTGAATCTAAAATGGATTTGAAAATTTTAAATATTTCTATAAACTAATAATACAATTGCTATTAATAAATTTTCTTTGGAAAAACATTATCTTAATTTTAACAATAAGGATGCTTGATTTTGTGTATAGGAGGAATTACTTAAGATTTGTAAATATTTTACGATTGTTTAAAAGGTTGCAAATAAATTTAAGAGCCTTCAATATATATGTAATTTGAAAATTGGTGTAGGAAAGTGATTGAAAAATATAATGGAAAAGATAGGGTGAATAAAATTTAAAATTACGAATAACATCCGCATTATTAATAAATGCATCCTACTGATGAACATTTTATCCCTTTACTTATTGCTATTGGAGCAGCCGAAAACAGACAAGGGAAGAATTTTTATTAAGAAATGTATAAAAAATGTTTGAGTTTAAGTTGCTTTATTTTTGAATGATTATAAAATAGAAAAAATAATTTTATAATTTTTAATTATATTTTTTTTTTTATATATTATAAATTTATATAAATAATGAAAAAACAACAACAAAAATTATTCTGTAATCTTTGTTTTATATTTTTGGTATTATTAAAAATAATGGTAAATTAAATAATTTAAAAAATATATATATTAATATTTGTAATTTATAATTTTTTTTTTTATAAAGAAGAATAATATAATTTTTAAAAATGAAAAAAACTATAAGTCAACAAATTATAACAAATTGTAAAGATTAAACGTTCTATAGTGAGATTTTAATGAAATTATAAAATTTAAATTTAGAATTAAAAATTTAAAAAGATAAAGTTTAAATATAAGATTAGATATTTTCTGAGCTTTAAAATTAAAAATAATAAGTTTTAATTGAAAAGTAAGTACTTTAACAAAGCTTGAGTTCAAAATAATTATAAATACAAGAATTTAAAGTAAATAAAAAACTAGTAATAAAAATAAAAATATAAAATAGGATTAGCTTATGTAAATTTAATAATCAATATGTTTTATGGAAAAGATGTTTAGTGCTTTAACTTAAGATACTTAGTAATAATCTAAGAACTCCTTAATTAATTAAATAAGACTATAAATAAAAAAAATCAAAGAACAATCTCAAATTAAATAATAACTTGAAGATATTAAAGAATAATAATAAAAAGAAAAAGATATTTTAAAAATTTAAAATCCTGAGGTTTCAGAGATTAAAAAGCTAATTAATAATAATAATTAAATACGATAAAAGACTCATTCTTAAAATTTTATTTATGATACAGAACATCAAAACAATATAGAGAAAATTAATAAATAACTTTCATCTTTAATAAGCGAAAGTGATCCCAGTTATAATTAAAATTACAAACTTTTAGAATGGTTAAATGATGGAAAATGCGATATTTGGAAAATAAAAATGGTTTATTATAATAACTATAGAGGAATTCATTCTAAACAAAAAATAAACAAAGACGAAACTATTCTTTTTATTCCACAAAAATACATGATAACATTAGAATTATGTAAATAAAATACCATTTGTAAACAAATAGAGTAAAGAAACATCAAATTATTATCTCCAAAGCATTCAATTTTATCTATATATATTCTTTCCGAAAAAAAAAATCCTAACTCTTTCTGGAAGCCCTACCTAGATATCCTTCCTTGTGAATTTACAACATTCCCTATTTTATACACAGAAGAAGAGATTCAATGGTTAAAAGGGTCTCTTATAATAAACTAAATATACGAAAAAAACAAAGCATAAAATAAGACTATCAAACATTACTAAAAAACTTTCCTATTATTAGTAAATTATTTACTCTTTAAGAATTTACATGGGCAAGGATGATGGCAGCCTCAAGAATTTATGGACTTCATATATAAAATAAAAGAACTGATGCTTTTGTTCCTTTAGCTGATATGTTTAATCATAAAAGGCCGGCATATACTACTTGGGGATATTGTGAAGAATCTGGAGGGGGTTTTCAGCTAAAGGCAAGTGAGGCAATTAGGAGAGGAGATTAGATTTACTATAGCTGTGGAAAAAAATGCAATTCTAAATTTTTAATTAGTTATGGGTTTGTTATTTAAAACAATGAGGCTAATGAAATTCCGTTGAAGATTGAATTCGATAGAAATGATATCAATTTGTTATTAAAAGAATAAATAATGGGTAAAAAAAGTAATGGTTAGATGTTTAAATTACTTATGAATTATGAAGAAAAATCTGTATTAGAGTTTTTTGGGTTTTTAAGATTTGTACTTATTAAAGATACTTATGTGTTGAATAAATTCTAAGAAATTTCTAAGGATAACTTTTTTGATCCAACTAGAACACCTCCTTTTAATGTGGAAAATGAAGCTTTAATGTGGGTCAAAATATAAAAAATTTGTGGAGAAATTATTAACTAATATAGTACTACATATGATGTAATATTTTTATTTTTTTTATTTTATTTATTTTATATAGGAAGATATGAAAATATTAGAAGATTAAAAATTAACTGTTAATTAAAGAAATTGTGTGATTTTAAGAATTGGAGAAAAATAAGTTTTTATTTTTTTTTTAAAAAACTAATTATTAACATATTTATCTTTTTAGATTTTATTAAAATATATAGAAATGGCTAGCTTAATGATATAATTATTAGCTATGAAAAAATCTGAAGTTAAAAAATATATTTTATAAAATATGGAAAAAAGTAAATATTTTAGTTATATAAATGGCATTGTTTTACCTTTACTTTCTAAAAATGTAGAATGTATGGAATAAGAATAAGAATCAGAATGAAATACTATATAAATATAAAACAATATTTAAATTATTTCAATTTAATGATATTTATTTTATTTAATGGTTAATAAAGATTTATAATTAAAAAATATTAAAAAATTATAAAATTAATAAAAATAGTATTAAAATATAATAAAATTATTTAGTTATATGTAATAAGAATCAATTCTAAATTTAATACCAAATGATATGATAAAACCACAAAAAAAATATCGCTATATATCTAAATATCCACCAAATATAGTTCCAACTAGTTCTACTATAGGTTTGAAAGGTTTATCTAAACCATTTGTAAATAATATTTAAAATATATACAATAAAACTTTAATGTAATATAAAGGTAAAAAATATAGGAGGCTATTATAATGATATATTAGATACACATCTTATGCTTTTTTAACACTCTAAATTAAATAAGCCATTAGATAAAGGTAAAAATATATTTATTTAATCTTTATTTTATAAAAGATGTGTAAAGATTATTACTTTCAGAAAATAAATATGATAAAAAAAATCAGAAATCAGATTGGCAATATAATAGAGATAAAAAACCCGCTATACCAAAAAAAGATGATTTTCCTATAATTTTTTAAAAAAATAATCACAATTATATTATGGAAAATATAGTTTTTAATTCATTTTCAGGTTTTTTTTTATTATTTTTATACTTTTACTTTATTTAAATATAAATTTTATTCATATTTTTTTTTTTTAATAGGACCTCCTAAAAAAATATAAAAAATTTAAACTACTAAGAAAAATGGAGAAATACCAAATTATTTGATAAAAATTAAATAATAAATTTTATAGAATTCAATATAAAAACAAGAAGCAGAATAAAATAATAAATTGTATAATATAAAAAATTATGTTTTATTTTATTAAAAAATAATTTTAGTTATTAATTATCAGATGAAGAAATTTAATAATTAAAAATAGGATTATAAATAAATTATGATAAAATAAATTATCAATATTAATAAATTACTCATATTAGAAATTATGATAATTAATATTTAAAAAGAAAGTAATTTTTATGTTTTTTTTATATTTAAAATTTTATTTGATAGGAAGGAGACTTGTGAATAATAATTAAAATAAATAGAGCAAGATTTAGCAAAATTATAAAATAATAAAATTATGGTCGATTGTGCTAAATGAGAAAAATATTATAATAATATTTATATTTACTTTAAAAAATAAAAAAAAATATAAAATAAAACTGATAAATAAATTATTTTTAAATTTAAAAAATAAATATTTATAAAAAAAAAAAATGTCATTTTTATAAAGGGCAGAATTAAAATAGAAGAAAAATTAAAGTATTTCTAATTCCTAGTTAAAAACTAATTTATCTCCAAACGTTAAATCTTAATTTAAATTTAATTCTGTATGGGCATAATCTCCTTAAAAGAAATCTTATATTACTTAAAATTCGCAAACATAATCAAACTCTTTTATTTATCCAACATTTTCAACTGAACAATTTAGAAATAGTATTAACTTAGTCACACATTCACCATGTAAATATGTAAAAAGTAAGCCATATAATTCATATTTATCAACTTAAAAAACAAGTCAAAGTAGTCTTTATTAAAAAAATAATAATAATTTAGATGATATTTTATTTAATAGTAAAATTGTACAAGGATAATTAAAAATAAGATAATTAGAAGATTAAATAAATAATATGAGTATTCAAGAATTTAATTAATTATCTTAGTATTAAATTGAATAACTTATTAAATTATCATAACTTATTATGAATAAAGTTAAAAACTCAAGTTATTATAGAAAGTAATGTATGTTTTGAATAATATTTTAGGAAAATATAATATTATTTGTTAAAATAGTAAAAAAAAAAACATAATATAAAATTTTGAAAATACTTATTAATTTATAGATTTTTTATTTTTTAATTAAAATTTTTTTTTTTTTGTTATAAATAAATATATATAATCAAAATATAAATAAATAATAAAATTAATTTTTCAAAGTTAATAAAAAGTTATTCCATATTATGTGGAAGCTATAATTCTATATGAACTATTTGTATTATTAGACTTAACATTATATAAGCTTATTATTCCTCCATCTAACATATTTGTATAGGTATCTCTATTATCTTTATCTTCAACATTAATTTTTTCAATACATCCGTCTAAAATTTATAATATTTATTTAAATAAATTTTTAAGATATTAATATTTTTACTTTATTATCCTATTAATATTTAGAAAGACAACTTTTATTCAATTAAAGTAATAGATAAAGGTAATTCATTTAGATTAATTCTTTAAGTAATTTATCTTTTTTGATAATTTCTAATAAAAACATATTTAATTGTTTCATTAATTGCATAATAATTATTTTCGTTATGGCGAGAAACAACAATTTATGTAGGTTAAGCCTTTTTAAAAAAAATAAATAAAATAAAATAATATATTTTTATTTTATTTAGAATAAAATAAAATAAAAATAAAATAAATATTTTATTTTATATATATATATATTAAATAAAAAAATTATTTTTGTTTTTTACTTTTTCATATAAACATTATTAGTTAGGCGAAAAGTTTTATTTAATATATAATTCTGTAGCATTTTCTAAGAAATCACATTCATCAATAATCGTAAATCCATAAGGTATAGTTCTATCAGAAACATAATCGACTTAGTAGACCATAACCTTTCCTTTATTATTAGTTGCAAAGAATAAAGACTTTTCCTAATAAGAAATTAAATCTGCTATGTTTGGTAAATTAAAAACTTTCGAAAATTTAATAAGGGGTCTTCTTTCTTTAATTAATTAGTCCATAGTGTATATTACTCCACTTTTCATAACAATAAATTTACCTGTTCTTCCCCCTAGAATAGTTTCAAAACTTTTAATTGGATAATCGCTCGATTTTTTATTTGAAGGACGTACTTCCTCTTATAAAAAAGTTTCGGATTAATAGAATTTTGATGTATTAATAGTTTTTATATCATTATTATTTTAGAAAAAACAAAATAGTTTATTAGTTTTATTTTCGAAAAGTATAGAGGTTACAGGACTTTAAAATTTGTACTCCATAACTTCTTCGGCTGTAAACATATTCCAAAATTTCATTTTTCCATCTTCATGTGTTGTAACCATAAGCCTTTCATTAAGAATATGAGTTTAGTATTTATATTTATTATCTATATATATATGTATATTATTTTTTTTTTTTTTATATTTTAAAATTTTTAAATAAAATATAAAAATAACCTATTGTTCCTGCTATTTATGTTCTATATTTATTGTCTAAATTAATATAAGAGATTCCTCCACTATATAAGCCGATAAATCCTTCCTTAAATGTAGGATCTAAATTAATAGAAATTGCTACTCCTGAAATTTTTAAACGGGCCCAACTTATTAAAAAGTCTTTATTATTGAAAGGCAAATCATATCCTACTATTTTTTCGAAATCCCAATAATGAATATATTCATCCATTGCAGTTACTATTAATCTATGCATAGAATTCGATACTTTAATGTCTATAATTTATGAGCTGTTTAATGAAACTTAACATCTATATAAAATTTTGTAATTTCCATATTCTACTATTACTATTTCACCTGTAGAAAGCCCGGCTACTACATATCTTTTTTTTATAAAAAATAATATATTTATTTATATATATTTTTTTGATAATTTTTTTTTATTAATTTATGTATAAAAAATTACTCTTTTTCATCATCTATTAAGATATAATCTAAAGCAGTGACTTCAGGCGCTTCTTTAATTAATTACTAATTTTCCTCTTATTTATATTTTGAGTTTTTACTTTATGTAACGGTTTATTTTGGTACAAAAACATCAAAGTAACTTAACTTAAATTATTTATCAAGTTCCCAGAACTAAATAGTATCCCTTCCTACAGTGCAAAACTCCAAAAATGTTTCCTATTAACGTTATACTTGAGATATTTTAACATCATTAATTCTATCTAGAGTATAGGCATTAGCAAGTAGCTTTCCTTACTAAAATTCCCACACAGCTACTGTACATTCTTTAAAGTTTCCTACAGTCACCAAGTATTTTCCGTTTTAACTGAAAGTCATATTTTGTACTCCTCGAGTATGGAAAATCAATGTTTTTGTGATAGTATATGTTTTGCATTCCAATACGTATATATTAGATTGGTCTTTTTAATTATATGAAGCTGAACCAGCAAGTAGATATTTGAAATCTCTAGAAAGTGCAAGACAGGATATTTAATCAGGTAAAGTAATTATTTTTTAATTTCTGTTTTTGGTTAAGTTTTCTATTATAATGAAATTTTGAGTGGTATAAGCAAACCAACCGCACATATAATTCCAAACTACGTTTTCATGTGAATCGTTATTATAACTTATCATAAATTCAGTTAAAAATTCTTCTTTATTACTTTTTTGTTATAAAGAAAATTAAGTATTTAATATTTTTATAGTTTATTTATTTTACTCTCTGATTTTAAGGATTTTTTCTTGAACTTATTCAGATCGGGAATTAGGTAAATAATAGTGCTTAAATGGTAAAGAATTATTTTTTCTTATTAGATTAGTTTCATAGTTAAATTATAATTGCTTCTTTTCTCTTTTCTTTTTTTATTTTTTAAACTCTATTTCTTATGATTAAACAGGCTGTATTCTAATTAATAAAAATATATATAAATTATTTTAAAAAGTTATTTTTTTTATTTCTTTAAAAGTAATTAATGAAAAAAATAACAGTTAAAAACTTATTATTTTAAAATAGTTTTAGAAAAATATATTGAAAATATAAAAAAAAAATGCTAAAATAATATATTAATATATATTTTTATACCTCTTTGTTTGAAATTTGCCTATATTCTAAACTTCAGATATTTCTGAATTATTATTTGTTTTTTTAGGAATAATTTATTTTTATTATTACATTAATTAAACAAGTGGTCCAATTTAATCTAAAATATATATTACTAATAATAAACATATAATAATTATACCTTCATATTCATCTTAATCATTTGAGCAATAATCCTATTTTTATTTTTTATTTTAGATACTTTATTCAGAATTAGAAACTTCGAACAAAACTTGTTATTATTATTATTATTAACTATTAAAATAATTCATTCCTTACCCTTATAATAAACCTTAAAATTATTTATTCTAAAGTCTATCGCCTAAATCATCATCATCATTATCTAAAAAATCTAAAGGCTATTAACTAATAGTTTTTGGAATTTTCTAAATAACATTATTTCCTTATTATTATATTGCGTTTTAACCTACAGGCTAGAATTGACCAAAATCAATAACTTTTTCATATTTAGAAGTATCCCCTAAAAATTCCCATTCATAAATTCCCTCAAATCCTCCTGCAGTGATAATTTTGGTATCATTTTAGACAAAAAGTACTTAATTAATAATATTAGTATGACTTAAAAATATCTAATTACTTCCAGGGCCTTATAAAGAGAAGTCATAATCCCAAATTTTTAGTAAATTATCTCCTCCTACAGTTAAAACGTATTTAAAATTTTTACTCAAAGCGATACTGTTTGAAGAATTTCTATGAATACAATTTACTTCTCTTAAGAAGTAAGCTTAAAGACTATTTGGACCGTCACTATTTCTTTAAATTCCGAAAACTTTAATTTAACCTTCTTCAGTAAGAACAAATAATTCGCAATTATTGTTTGACCAAAAAAGCTTTTTTAAATTAGCATTCTGGCAATAAATTTTCAATAAAGTTCCCAAAGTATAACTGTCAATAATATTTATATGAGTTCCACTATCCCCTATTAAAGCCAAATACTCACTATCTGGTGAAAAAGCGCTAAATTAATATGCACTTTAACTCTCTTGTTCTAGAGTTTTCACTAATTAATATTGTCTTTAGACATCGTATATTGAATATAGACAACTTTAATCCCCCACAACCAAATATTTAGAATCTGGTGAATACTAAATATGCTATATAGGAAATTATGTTAATTTATCTCTTCTATAATGCAAGTATTTTCAATATCAAAATTCTAAAAACTCCTGTACTAAACCCTGCTGCGAAAGTCATGTTTTATCCATTACATGAAATACATAAACATTTATCATCTTAAGGATAGGAAAACTCGTATACTTATTCGTATTTTTTCATATCCCAAAGCCTGATAGACATATCTGCTGAAAGAGTTACCAAATAGCCACGATAAGAATGAATTTACATATCTATAATTTGACTAGTATGAGATCTGAGGAATGTCTTGTAGTTATTATTAGATAAATCTTATACACCTAATCCTCCATTAGAAGTACCACAGGCAACCTTTAAAGCACCTAAGGAAATATCCAAAGACAATAAAATACCTTCATGTTTTGCTTCAATGGAAAATTCAGAGAAATCTAACGGCCAAACTCTCAGATAGAAATCTTCACTGCCCGTAATACAGAAACCTGAACTTAAACAAATCGAAGTAATGCCCTCTTCATGGCATTTGTAGACTGTTTCCAGTTCTTTAGTTTAGTAATTTACTTAGGAAAGCATTCCTTATTTTGAACCGATAAATACTCGTTTTATTTAAGAAAACTAATTCACTGCGGAAGGATCGTCATATGAAAATTCGAAATCTAAAACTAAAAAAATATTATTTCGGGCATGATGGTTTAATATTACAGGTTTACCGGGTAAGTGTTAATTTTTTATTCTCCAAAAACGGATATTTTCCTTTCCACAAGAAACAAGTTTGTCAATTTCCGTTGGAGAATATTTTAATGATATAATGTTAAATTCACTTATTTATTTGGCAAATAGTTCCGGTTTTTCTTGTTTTAGATATCTACGATATTCCAAATGATTATTAAATCTCTATTTAATTCATCTGTACCCACTGTGGCTAATAGCTTTGAGTCATAAGATAATGAAACACATTTTAAATTAGTATAAGGACACTAAAAACCTGTTATACAATCACCGCTTAGGTAATCCCAGATTCTTACGACGGCTTTTTTTCCCTATTAAGCTGAAACGAGCATTTTCCCGTCTTTTGAAACGTCTAATGAGCATATAGGGGATGTATGTCCTTGGAAAAAGCGCTGTTTTGGAGTTTTTGTATCTGAAGATATTAATAAAGAACCAGATGTATATATTATTTCATCGGGTAGGTCTTATGATTTTGACCATTTAATATCTTTACAAGAATTAGCGGAAAATCCGATAGTGTGGGAAAGGTTACATATGGGATATGGACGGAGTTGATTTTCTGAGTTTTCTTCTTTTTGGAAAATTGCATTTTTTTTGACGAGATTTTCGACGAGGTAGTTCTTTTAGGGAATAGTATTTTGAGCCGAATCTAATTTTGACACTATTTGTTCTAATTCTTCAGCCTTATTTTTAATGGGAGATTTTTGAGAATATGGTGATTTTTAAAGATTTTCTTTATTGGAATTCTTGTTTTCTTTTTGTTGTATTTTTTCTTCTTCTTGTTGATTTTAAAATTCGGGATCGATTTCAGTTGGATAATACACGATTTAGTATTATCCACTCCATTAGCGGTTTTTGATTGGTTTGAAATCTAATTCTTTGGGAAGGTTAGATATAGAATAGCATATATCGGCTGTAAATAGTCCTCTGAAAGATAATGTAGAACATATTTGTACTTATTTTAGGATATGGATGAATTCTTATTGGTTTAGTTTTTATAATTCTAAACTTTAGAGATGGTATTAGATATCGAGTACCATTATTGTCCATTTTAAAGGGGCATTTTAGGGATAAGGTATTTATAAAACATTGTTTTCGATTACTTTGTATTTATCGAACATATTAGATATTGTTAATCGATATGTATTTAGCATTCCTTTTATGTTAAAATCTAAATGGATTATAAAATACTTACCTTCAAAAGGTAAAAATTCTAAATATACCTAATTTATTTTTTGCATATAGAAAATATATATGGTAATTTTACATAACGACCTAATAATCCTAAAGATTAAATACCTTATTATGGATCTGGAATTTATATATAATTAGAATTTTATGTAGTTCCGTTTATTATAAGGATTCTTCGACCTATGTCATTATTCTTTTTTTTTTTATTTTTAGTTTAAGTTTTTTTTTTTTACATGAGCTTCTGATACGTTTCCTTTTTTAGCTTTTTTAGAAGAATTGAATACTTAATATACTTTAAAAACATCCACAAAAGGGCGTTACCATGAAACTGTTTGCTTTTTGTTATTATCCATTTTATTTTATAGTATTTTTATATATATTTTATGTATTTATTATTTTTTTAAAAATAATAAATAATATCAATTTTGAATTTTTTAAAAAAAATAAATTAGTTTTATTTTATTTTTTATTTTTTTTTTTAAAAATATATATTTAAATTAAATAAAAATTTATATATAAGAAATTAAATATAAAAAATAATTTTTTTATTATTTTTTTTATTTTTATTTTTATTTTTATTTTATTTTGTTAGCATTTAATTTACTAAATCTACTCTATATAAAAATAATAGATTTTTATATTTGTGATAATTTTAAATAATTATTAAAAAATTTCATATTATAAAAAAAATTGACAAAAAAAAATGATATAAAAATCTTCCGGTACTATGAATTTTAATAGACCCATAGCTTTGATGTGTTATATATGCGGTCGTGAGTAATAAAAACAAATAATTTTTATATTATTAAAATAAAAATAAATATAAATATATATTAAATTCTTTATAAATAAGATATGGCACAAAATCATTAGGTATTCACCTTAAAACTTGTAAATCCAAATGGGAAATCGAAGAGAGTAAAAAACCTCGAAATTAACGTCGTCCACTTCCTTTACCTCCCGCAGGTTTAGAATAACTTCTTTCTTTAGATGTTATAAGCGAAAAAGACATAAGAGAATTTAACACTGGTGCCTTTAATAAATATAATAATGAGGCTTTAGTAAAATGTCCTAATTGTAACAGAACGTAAACAAATAAAATTAAAAATAAAATAATAATAAAATAGTTTTAAACCAGAAGCCCTTGCTCATCATTAAAAAGCCTGTACACCTAGCAACCCTTTCAAGCCCTTACCTCCATAAAATGGTGGTGATGGATAAATGAGCGAATTTCCAGAAGAAAACGACGCCGCAAGTTTAAAACCTTGTGTTTATTGCGGCCGAAAATTCGCTAGTGATAGAATTGCTAAACACGAAAGTGTATGTAATAAAAGCGATGGCAGCCAAAAATTAAAAACTCCTGTAAAAGGTCTAAATGAAGTAAAATAATAAAGCACTGGAAGTACAATTAGAATGCCTCATTCAGACTAAAAATCAAATTCGAATTTCAATTCTGGAGGAGGTGGGGGAAATTCAGCTTCTTCTTATAATTCTCCAGTAAAATAAATTGTGAGACCCAAAACTTTGGTTTGCTATATTTGCGGAAGGGAATTCGGAACTGCCTCACTTTAAATACATATTAAAACTTGCGAATAAAAATGGGATATAGAATAATCAAAGCTTCCTAAAAAAGACAGAAGACCATGCCCAAAACCGCCTTAGAATATAAATCAATTAGGAGGTATGAATGCTAATGACATCTAAAATTATAATAATTAAGCTTTTGATGCTTATAATAATGATGCTTTGATTCCATGTAAATTTTGTAACAGAACTTTTACTCAAACAGCTTTAGAACATCATAAAAAAGTATGTACAGCCGAAAGACCTTTTAAACCGCTTAATAGGCCTTAGTAAGAGTAAAAACAATAATAATAATAATAACCATAGTAACAATAATAAAAATAACAATAATAATATTAGTAACAGTAATAGGAATATGGTGTACCTAAAGGAGCTTATGATTTATCGAAAGAAAGTGGCGAATAATATGAATAAGAATTAGAATTGGTTCCTTGTGGAAAATGTGGAAGAAACTTTGCCTCGGAAAGAATTTCTAAGCATGAAAAAGTATGTAAAGGACCAACTGAGAAAAAAGTAGTTATAGAACCTCCTAAAGTAGAAAAAAAAAAATAGCAAGGAGATCCTTTATGGAAAAAATAACATGAAGAATTTATAGAAAGTATGAAATATATGAAAAAAATGAAAAAAATTTAAGAATAAGGAGGTGATATTAGGCAATTACCGCCCCCAAAAGCTGCTAATACAGACCATTTGATCCCTTGTCCGTATTGTAATAGAAAATTCAATGATTAAGCAGCTGAAAAGCATATCCCTGCATGTAAAAATACTATTAATAAACCTAAAAGTGTAGCCTAGAGTGCACCTAATACTTTCAAAATGATGTAATAAAATTCAGGATAATAATAAATGTAATAAAAATAATAATATGGAGGATTGTAATAAAAGTAATAAGGAGGAGGATAATAATAATAATATGGGTAGTAAATATTTGGAGGAGGGCATTAATAATACGGAGGAACTTAATAATAGCTTGGATAATAATAAAAACTTGGAGGAACATCATAATAATAATTTAAATTGAAAAAATGAAATAATATAATTTAATATTATATAATTATATATTTGGCTATTTCTATTTTTGTTCTATATTTAAAAAAATATTTTTTTATTTATTTATTGATTTTATTTTTTAATCTAAAAAATAATATTCATTTAGTTTTTCTTTTTACATATTTTATATAGAGAATACAACTAAAAATACTTCCTATAATAAAGATACTAGAAACAAATAAGAAATGCTTATTTATATTAGCTTTTTAAATGGATTTTTTTTCTATTTAACTTTACTATTATTCCCTAATTATTTTATTTTTATTAAATCTCCTCATTTCAAAATAACTAATCGCTTATTCATCAATTTAATCAAATTTGAAACTATTAAAATGCAAAAAATGCTAATATATAGCTAATTTGGAAATATAAACCAAATTTAACTACACTTTAATATTAATTTAATCTATTTAAACATTAATTATATCTTCTGTAAAATATTTTGGGAAATCAAAATTAATATCTCCATTAAAG
The DNA here is from genome assembly GCF_000220395.1 of Ichthyophthirius multifiliis. Classification (NCBI taxonomy): domain Eukaryota; phylum Ciliophora; class Oligohymenophorea; order Hymenostomatida; genus Ichthyophthirius; species Ichthyophthirius multifiliis. The sequence goes on from NW_004086151.1 coordinate 17,009, forward strand.
AACAAAATTATGTATATTTTTTATCCTTCAATATGTTTAAATTTTTAATTTTTTAATGTTTTTTTCATATTCTCTATCGCATTTTCTTATTACCTTTTCAATTTAGAATTTGTTATTTTCAAATTACATTATATGTAAACTAAATCTTTATTTTATAATTAGAAATCGTTTCCAAAAGTATTAATTAAAATTTAATTTTTGCTCAAAGTTGAACTTTTTTTTAAAATTTATCTCATATGATCATAAAATTGGCTTATATTATATACATTTTCGATATTTGGGGTGAATATGTGTTTTACTTGTAATGTTTCAGATGTATTTTATAAAAAAAATAAAGGAATACAATTATCCATTATTATATATTTTAAGTATTTTTCCAAAAAATTGCTTTCAATTTTATTAAAATAATTTACAATACTTTTTTCTGAAAAGCCTGTTAATGACATTTTATTTTTCCGAATTTTTAAAATTTAAAATTATATTTTGGGATATAAAAATGAAGTTTTTTTTATAAATTAAAAAAGTTTTTTTTATTTATAATTTTTTTTTAGTTTTTTTAAAAATTATATTTTTATTAAGTTTTTTTTTTAAAAATATAATATTTTTAATAAATAAAATATAAAATATGAAACAAAGCGTAATAAAAACATTATTTAATTCAAGAGTATTTTACATATGTTTACATTTGTATACATTTTTTTTAATTTACGCATTTGATAACACAATTAATGAGAAAATTAATTAATTTGATATATTTTATACCTTTATATATCCATTATTGATTTTAATTTCATTCATTTTATTTTGGAATTGTGGAAAAAATCCAGGATATGCACCAATATAGCCCAAAAACGATATAGAAGCATCCCAAAATAATACAGATAAAAGTTCAGAATTATTTAATGGAAATCATGTTAGTGAAATAGAACTTAATTTAATAAATTAATAAAATTAAGAAAAATAAGATTATAATAAATCATTTGAAAACTCAGATGCATAAAGTATAATATCTAACAAAATTTATTAGAGTTCAAAAATTAATTAAAACTATTAATTACTAAAATAAAATCTTCCATCATTATTTTTTTGTGAAAAATGCAATAGATATTAACCTTTTAGATCAAAACATTGTGATGAATGTGAAAGATGTATTTGCAAATATGATCATCATTGGTACTGTAATTATATATAAGTTTTTTTTTAATTAATTGTATTAAAATTTAAAATAAAAAACTAAATCAAAAAAAATCAAAATAATGAATTATACATTTAATTTTAAATAAATATAAAAATAATAAAAAAATTAAATATTATATAAAAGAGTAAATATAATAAAAAAAAAATATATATATAAATATATAAATAAATATATATATATATGTATATATATATAAATATATATAAATATAATATATACGTATTATTTTATATATTTAAATTATAAAATTTATTAATATTTATATTTTTATATTATTATTATCTTACTTCATTATATTTTTAATAATAATAATTATAATAATTAAAAATTAATAATAATATTAGTTTTTGGATTGGTGGCTGTGTAGGTGAATTGAATCATAGACTTTTTTGGCTCTTTTTATATTTTTAATTCATAGTTATTTATCTTACTCTTAATAATGTATGAAATGTATATTTTATTTTTTTAAATATAAATTTAAATTTATTACAATTTTTAGTTTTTAGATTCTATTAATTAGTATTTAATTGTTGATGAAAATGGAAATGAGATATATCTACTTGAATATCATCTTTTTGGTTTTTTATGTCTTATTTTATTTATTTTTCTTATTTTTGTTGTAAATATTTATTTATCTTTAATTTATTTATATTTACTTTTTTTTTAGGGTATTTTATTTTTATACCATACATTTCTTATTCTTACAAATTAAACAACATGGGAAAGTAATAAAAAACAATAAATTACGTATCTTAAAATATACCCAAGAGGGTTTTATCCGTTTAATGAAGGAATAATTAAAAATATTAAGACTATTTTTTTTCATAATGAATAATTAAAGTAAAAAAAATTATTTATATATTAAATAATTCAATATAATAGAAAATGGGTTATACCAACTTAATAAGAAGTTGCTTAAAGGTAATAAAATAATTGGTATAATATATTTGAAAATAAATATTATAGTTGTTGTTGAATTTATTCATATTGTTAAGTTTATATTGTTATATACTTATTTCTAAATATAAATAAAACTCAATATAAAATTTTTAAAATATTAGGATAATAAATAAAAAGGTTTTTTATATAAAAAATATAATGATATAATGATATTAAAAGCATCCACTCAATTGAAATACTAAATTTATATTAAATTATTATAATAAATAATTTTCAACTAAAATTAAAAACAAAATTAAAATTAAATAAAATAAAATAAAATAAAATATGCAAAATATAATTATTAAAGCTACATATATATATATAATAATTTTATCAAATTTAAACATATAAAAATTAATTAAAAATATGCTTTCAAATATCCAAAGATTCTAATTTTCCGTAATTCATACTCCTATATGTATAATCGGTGGTGGTACTGCTGCATTAAATTTCACTTCCTAACTACCTAAATATAAGGGTGTCCAAAGTAAAATGTTAAGAGTATTCGACAGCACTAAAATACACTATTATTAACCTGGTTGGACTATGGTTGGGGGAGGAATATTCAATGCTAGCAAAACCCAAAGATTGTAAGAAAGTTTATTTAATCCTGAAATAAATATGACTTATAGTAAAGTTAAAAAAGTACTTCCTGATTAAAACAAACTAATAACAGAAGATGAAGTTTAATACTCTTACGATCAATTAGTAATAACATCAGGATTAGAAACTCACTTTTAAGGAGTAAAAGGTATAAATAAATATATATTTTTAAAAAAAAATATTAATAAAAAAAGGTATGTAAGAAGCCTTAGATGATCCTAATTGCCCAGTAGGTTCTATTTATTGGAAAGATTATGCCGTGAAATTTTCAAAGTTAGTAGAAAATTTCTAAGGAGGTAATGTGATTTTCACAGAGCCTTAATAACCAATAAAATGCGGAGGTGCTCCCTAAAAAATAATGTACTTAACAGAACATAGATTTAGAAATAAAGGGATAAGAAAAAGATGCCATATCGAGTTTTAAAAATGTCCTGCTGTAGTATTTGGAGTACCTAAATATTCAGAAGCCTTAACAAAATTAATAGCTGAAAAAGATATTACACTAAAATTAAAGTCAAAACTTATAGAAATTAAACCAAAAGAAAGAATCGCTGTATTCGAAGATTAGGATACTAAATAATTAACAGAACGCTAATTTGATTTATTACATGTAGTACCGCCCTAAAAAGCACCTAACTATATCCAAGAAAGTGATTTAGGAGATGCTTCAGGCTTTTGTGATGTCGATAAGTATACTTTTATACATAAAAAGTATAAAAATGTATGGTCTATTGGAGACAGTTCTAATCTGCCCACGTCAAAAACTGCGGCTGCTGTTATGAGTTAAACTCCAGTCCTTGCCTAGAATATTTTACATATGTGGAGAGATAATTAAAGTGAGAGTAGTTTACCTAGAAAATATTAAGGATATACGAGTTGTCCTATTTTTACAGGAGATTATAAACTTATTTTGGCAGAATTCAAATATGATGCAGTTGTAGATGAAACATTTTATTCAAATTAGGATAAACCACATTATGCGTTTTATTTATTGAAAAAATACTTCTTCCCTTTTGCTTATTGGAATTTTGTACCAAGAGGGATTTGGTATGGAAGATAGGGAATATTACCTCATTTTAGTAATCATTTGACAGGAATATTTTGAATATAATATTAATAATTTAATAAATGCATTTTCATAAGCTTAGTAAATATAACATCTCTATAATTTTATTTTTAACATTAAATATTTATTATACTTTTAATTTAATATTTTTTTTTTATTTTGAAAATAATTATATTTGAAAAATAAAAAATTTTAAATATTTGTAAAAATAAAAAATAAGCCTTAAAAGATAATACGAAATTTATGATCTTTTATTTTCTTTTTATAAAATTATTTTATTTTATTTAATATGTTAATATTAAATTAAAATTTAATTTTAATTTTTATAAAAAAAATTATTCTGTTTGATAGAGTGTCTGATAAGTTAATTAAAAAAACTAAACAATTTTTTTAATAAATTAAAAAAAAGTTATTAATTCTAATAAAAATATGTTTTTATAAAATTATAATAGTACGAAATATTAAAAATTAAATAATATTTAAAAAGTGTAATTTAATTCTTTGTAGACAACTTTTTAACAAACAGAAGGAGATTTTTTAAAAACGAGTATTAAATTCTACAATCCTTATAATCCAATAAAATCTTATATAAACTATAAGATAAAAAAAAAAAATTTATGCACTACATAAAATTAAAAAAGTGAAAATAATATATTATCATCTACATTATTAAAAGATTAAAGTATTATTAATAAAGAAAGATTTGAAAAATCAAAAGAGTCAAATTCTAATTAAAAAAAGTTAAATAATCAAATTAAATGTTAAGATAATGCTTATTATGAAATTTTAAAAGAATTAAAATATTTGCGAAAAATACGATCTAAATCTTAAAAATACTTAAATTAAGTCAAAAAATAATCAATTTCTATCTAACGTGAGTTTAAATAAAAATCTCTAATTTTAAACTAGAATAAAGACGATGAATAATAATTGATTTAATATTTAATAGAAGAGCAATTATAATAAAATAAAGGTCCTAAAGAATTACATAAAATACTGAAATAAAATGTTAAATAAAATAAAATTTCATATATAATGGATAAAATAAAACAAGAAAAAAATTTGAAATAAATAAAAAAATAAGTTAATGTCTTAAAAGAAGAAAAAAAGGGTTTTAAGTTCATGTGAAAAATTTTTCTAATTAAGGTAAAGATTAGTAAAGCTTAGCAGTTCCTTTGGTTATTCCTATTCGTTATTATAAATTATTTGATTTTTAAAAAAATATTAATTATTTAAAGAATGATGTTACAGATTTTAAAATCGATTTTTTTTAGAAAATTGATATTACGAAAAACTCGTAATAAAATATCGATTATAATGATTGGAAAAAACTTAATTATGAAAAGTTATAAAATTAAAAGTAGGAAAAGATAAATATAAAAAATTAAATAGATAATAATTAAAATTTAAAAAGTTAGAAAAAAGTCATTACTGCACATTTTGAATATGAATTTGTCAATGAATTAGGATTTAAAATAAGAGTTTAGAAACCACCTCCTAAATAATATAATTTTAAATAAGTTGAAAGAATTAAAAATATCAATTAAGATGATTTATTTCTTGATATTATTAATAAAAGATAAGAAAAAATAAATCGTTATATTAATTAATAAAAAATTTTAAATAATACTTTAAAAGCAAATTTACATAAAAAATGATTTAATAAAAAAATATGTTTTTTTTAGAAAAATTAAATAAATATATTAATATTCAAAATTTCAATAATTAATAAATTTTAATCGTAAATATTTTGTATTTAATTTAGTTATAAAAAAAATTAAACAATTTTATTCTAATTATTTTGTTTTTCTTATCTTAATTCTACAGCTTTTATTATTTCATAAGCTTTTTATAATTATTCATAAATTTAAGGAGATTTCTGATTTTATAATTTAATTTCTTTAAATTTTTGTTGTATTTTCACAAAACATTATTATTTATTAGACTAAAAGTATATCTAATCATGTCTTTATGATATTAATTATATAATGAATTTTAACTTTATCTGATTATTATATTAGATTTTCTATATTATATTTTTTTTAAATATATAATAAATTAATATATAAAAACAATTTAAATTAAAATTTTCGTAAAATTTGGTCGTATTTTATATTATATTAACTTAATTAATCTTTATTGGGACTTTAGTCTTATAACTTTTAAAAGCTTACAATTTTTTAAATTTTTAAATATATTTGCTATTTTTTAATATTTTGATTTATTACCCTCAATTATCTAAAAAATTTCATATTTTATTTTTTATTTACTATAATTCAAAAATATTAGCTATGAAATATATAAAGACATAAAGTAATTCGACGTTCTTATTATTTTTGCATATTTCTTAAACAAATTACCTTTTAAATAGTTATATTTAAAATAAAATAATCAATTAATTTATTTTTATAATTTATTTTTTTAAATTTATGGATATTAAAAAAATAGTTTACCAATTATTAAAATTCTATTAGTATTTTTTTTTTTTTCATAATGGTTAATATTTTTATATTGTATTTAAATATAATTTCCTGTATAATTTTCTTTACATAAACAATTTCTAACTTATTTTTTATATTTAAATGGAATAATTCTCGTAAAATTTTTATATTTCTAATTCAAATTTAATATAATAACATACATGAAATCCTATATTATTAATTAATTAAAAACAAACATTTAAAATTTAAAATTTTATTTTTTAAAGGTGGTTATATACTAATAAAATTAAAATGGTAAGATTCTAAATCAAAACATTATTATTTTTTCCAAATTATTAAGAATATTTTTAAATTCTTTTAAAGAAGGAATTTCGTTTTCGGATTATTATTAATATTAGACTTATTTAATTTATTAACTTAAAAATTATTATTTATAGTTTTATAAAATAAGATGTCTTATATTATTATGAAAATATGTTTTCTTCTGAAATATATATTTTTTAATTAAAAAGAAGTCTATCTAGTTTATCATAAGTTAGTTTACCAATTGATATTAAAAAGTATAATTAAAATGAAAAAAATTAAATTTATAAATACTATTAAATAATTACTAAAAAATAAAATCCTTATTAAAAATATATTTCAATTAATTACTAAATATTTAATTATATTTATTAAAAAAAAATTAAAAATTTGCCTTATAAAAAAAAAAAAATATATATATTTTTTATATAAATTAAGATTATAAGTTTTTTTTATTTTTCATTTAATAAAATAAAAAATATAATTAAATTATTTTTATATTGTAAAAAAAGACAAATAAAATTAAAGTATTATATTTTTAAATTAATTTATTTTATAATAATAATTATATATTAAATAAATTAATAATATAAAAATTATAGAGAAATATAAAATTATTTTTTAAAAATATAATTAGTATTATTTAATTTCATATTTTGCATATAAAATTATTTTATAAATTATATATTTATAATAATTAATATAAAATTAAAATTTAAAAATTAAACTCATATTATTATTTATAGTTACTGTTTATGATTGATATTAAAACTCTAGACAAAATAAAAAAATCATGTTTCAAGCTAGGGTTAAATTTAAGTTTTATTTAAATCAAATATTATACTTATATTTTATTTTACATTTGAATAAATATATTAAATAGATATATAATAATTAATTTATATTATTTAAAAATATTTAATATATATAATAATATAATACAATTATGAATAATTAATATCTTATAAAATATAATATAAAATAAATACAAAATAATTATTTTTTATATAAATCTATACTCATTTTAAATTAATTTAAAATTTATTTTTTTGCGAAAATTCTTTGACATTTTCATCTATAAACTCTTCAAATATAGCATCACTTAATTCCATTAATATTTCTACTTTCTCATCTTCAATAAGGCTCCATTTAAAGTCATTTTCATATATCTAAATAAAAAAGTATGTTATAAAAAAATATATAAAAATAAAATACTTCAGTTAGTAACATTTTTGATAATCTTTCTTCTCGAGCTAATTCAAAATATTCATTTTCTTCTTAATCTTTATCATTAATAACACCACATAGATAAGAAATCCATTCGATAATTTTTTTTTTAGCTTTTTCTAAAATTTAATCTAAATTTTAAGAATTAGGTTTTACCATAATTAAATTTTTTTCACTTTTGTTCCATTAATATGGTTCTCCTCCAATTAAATAATAAGGTCTAAAAGAATTTAAGCTTTCATTAAATCCATCAAAAATAGCTTTATTATGTATGTGTTAGAATTCTTTTATTATTTTTTCTTTATTATTTTTGCCAATTCCCTAACAAAATAGTATTAAAAATGTAAAAATATTAAAATATTTACTATATATTATTATTCAAATTCAATAAACAATTCTTCAGACAACACAAAAGGAAGATTTTATAATTCTTTATTTTATTAAGTAAAAGTGTCATAACCATGAATTAATTTTAATCTTTTTTTAGGAGAAAATCCAAAACTAGTATTAATATTTAATAAAAACTCTTAAAGATATTTATCTTTTAAAAATTATATAATATATCAAATAATAAATAATATTCCTATTTACCTTAAGCATACTTATATAAATTAATTATATATTATTCCACGGTATAAAGATTTGTAGATATTCCATATTATTCTGATTTATCTTTAGTAGATTAATTATTAAGTTATTCATCTATTCTTGATTCTACATCAATATTCATTTACCATTTTTAATTTATTTCTTTTTTTTATATTTTCTTTTTTAATAAAAAAAAATATTATTTACCTTCTATTAGATTATTATAACCTGCTATTTGTAATTTGGATTAATTATCCGCATATTATTTTTATATAATATTTTGTTTTTTTTATTCAGTAAGATCACTTAAATTTTCTTCTATTAATAATATATTCTAATATTAAAATAATTAAAATTATAATTTATGTAATTATAAAACTTCTTTTGGATCAGAATAATTACTATTTAAATTTTCTTTATAATCTAAAATATTTTTATTTTATCTATTTTTTAAAAAAATAATTAAATTAAAATTTAATTTAATAATAATTAAATTATTGTTACTATTTTATAGGTGATGTTTTATGTATTTAATCGTCTTTATTTAGCATCTTTTCATTTGCGTATCTTTAAATATCTTTACTATATTATTTATTGTCATTATTTTAGCTTTCTTATATATTTACAATATCATCTTCTTCTCTTTAAACAATATTTTGGCTACTATTATTACATTATGAATATTATTTATTTTATTATAATTACAAATCTATTTATTAATAAGCATTTATATTCTCTAAATTAAACTATTCATATATTTTAATTTGATCAATTTAATTATTTTAATTATTAGCAATTAAACTCTTGAATAATATTGCGTCCTAATAATCTTTCTATGTTTTTTAAATAAAATCAATAGCTAATTTTATATTTTTATTGTATTAATGCTTCATTAATTTTAATTCATTTAATTCTTCGTTTTCCCATTTATTAATTTCTTCAATATTTTGATTATATTATCTTGGAGATATATTTTTATTTTATAACATTTTATTCAATAAATCATACTTTATAAAAATATATATAATACAAAAATTTATTTATTTTTAAATACTTGAATATTTTTCTTTTTATTTATTGCATGTCTTCTGAGATTTAAAATTTAATCAATTTATTAATTATTTTATAATTCCTTTAACTTTTTATCACTGAAAATTTTAAAAGAATCTCTATCCAATTATTTTTAATTTTCTAAGTTTTTGCTATTTTGATTATTATTTTCTATTTAATTTAATTATTCTTTAAATTATATTTTTATAAATAAAAATATGTAAAATTACCTTTAGCAATATTTTAATAAGTTAAATATTTTTTGTTATTTATGTCAGAAGTTAATAACATATATAATTAATTTAAATCTTAAATACTATTATTTAATTGACATAACTCGTAGTTTTATTCAATTGAAGGCTCACATTCTTCTTTTTAAGATAATTTTTTATCTTCGTTTTATTAAAGTATAATATTTATGCACTTTTTCTCGTTAATCAATTAATTTTTATTTTATTCAGTTTTCATTTAGATTTCATTTAAAAGCTCTTTTCTTTTTTAAGGATCAATTTAACTTATAGCATTATTTATTTCTTTTGAAATATTATTCCACTTTTAAATTTCTATCTATCTAAGTTAATTTAATACTTAATAAAAATCAGTTTTTTAATCACTAAAATTTATATTACTGTCTTATTTTTTTAATTTTCTCAATAAATAAATATTTATATAAAAAGTTAATACCTTTTTCATCTTGTTTATACTATTCAGATATTTCATCTATATTTTCAAATTTCAAATCTTATCGGTTAGTAATTTAAAGATATTTTTATTATTAATTTTATGTTATTTAAATTTGATTCTTACTTTATGAAATATTTGAAATATTAATAATTTTTTCTTATTCATTTTGATTATTATTACTTCGGTAATGCACTTCTATTAGATTGCTTATAAATAGAATTTTAATAATTTTCTAGTATAATATCCTTTCCAAACTTTTTAAATTTTAACAATTTATTAGTTAATGTGTTATTCTTGTTTTTATTTATTAATAGTTTATTATTCTTGAAGTTTATTCAAAATAATTTATTTCATTTTTTTATTAATCTGAATATTCTATATTTTATTTTATCCACATTTATTAATTTTTTTAAATTATTATATGTAGCAATTTTCATTATTTATTTATAATTTTTCTAAATCTAATTCTTTGGATTAATGGTTTTAGCTCTAATTCATTAATTTTTTATATTCCTCATATAAAACTGAAAAATCATCTAAGTTTATATTTTTCTAATTATGTCTTATATTAGTAGTTGCTATATTTTAAGTTTTGATTGCATTATAACTTTTAATTTTGCATTTTTTCTTAGTTTATTATTTAATTGATAATTATAAATTCGAAATATTATTTTAGATTTTTCTCTATTATTTTGTTTTCTCATGTAACCGAGTAATGCTTTATTTTTATAATTTATTTTATTTTTATTGAATAAATAGTCTAATTTAATCTAATTTTTCTTGACTTTTACTTTTTTACTTCTCTTATAGTTACTATTATTACTATTTTTAACTCTATTCCTTTAATTTCACTTTACTTTCTAAAATAAAATATATTTATATAAAATATTGTATTATATTTTTTAAAATTTACTTCTAATTGTTTAATTTATATACAAATCACTAAATATATCAACTCCGATTTTTTATCTCCTGCTTTTTTAATCCCTATAATTAAATGTATTAATTTGTAAAACTAAAAAAATTATTGCATTTTTACATTTTCTATATTGGACTAGAAGTTATTTTTGCTTTTTATTTTTTTGCCTTCGAATAGCTTTAATTCTATCCCCATACATAATTATGGCTTAAAGAGTTATTTTTATAAAGAGAATATATTGAATTTAATTATCTAATTTATTTATTTATAAAATTTAGTTTTAATTTTTTCTAGTCATTTAATAAAAATTTTTGAAATTATTTTTTATTATCATCAAATATATTTTTTTATTGACCAGATTTACTTATTTATTTATTTTAATTTAAATTATTGTCTGTTTGCTTTTTATTTATTAATAAGGAATATTTTTATGATTTTTCTTTAAATTCGGTTATTAACAAATAATGTTTAGATTGCTGTTTTCATGTTTTATAGTATTATTATTTACTTATTTATTGTTTTGTTTAACTGCTTATTATTTTAATTTATAATATGAGATTCATTATCATTATATGTTTAATTATTTTCCTTATTTATCATTTTTTAATGATTAATTTGCTATATATTCAATATTTTATAAAGTTTTTTTTGTTGACATAATAAACCTTTTTTCTCATTTACTTATTAAGTCTATAATTAGCATTATTCAGATAATTTTAACGGAGAATTTAAAGAATAAAACTACTAATATTTTTTTTTTTTTTATGAACTTATTTAATCTTCATGCGATGTACTCATAGTTTGATAATATTTTTTTAGCAATTATCTCTTTTCTATTACTAAGGGATATTTTTTAATATTATTAGAACTGCGAAAATCAAACACTTATTAGTTTAAAGATAAGTTTATTTTTTTGCCTGAAAACATTTTTTTTTTTTAATATAAATATTTTTTTCAAATGACTTTTATGTTTAATTTTTTAAAAATTAAATAAAAAAAAAATTGTTATTTAATTTTCATTATTATTTGATAATTTTTTTTATATAAAACTTAAAAATAATTATGTTATAAATATAGTATAAAAAAATCAATTTTAACAATAAATTTTATAAAAAATAATTAAATAAAAGAATAAAAAATTTAAATTTTATATTTTATATTTTAGTATGTTTTTTATTTTTTATAAAACGTAAATTTAATTTTTCAAATGTAATAAGACTTATTTGTAAATATTAAATTATTTTTATACAAATTTTTTTATCCTAAATCTTAAATTATGTTGTTTAAACTTTCATTTTATTACTACAAAAAATAAATTATTTTAAAAATAAATAAATTAGTTACCTAATCTTAGTTACTTTAATATGTTTTTGCCTTTAAATATATATTATAGAAATCGTTATTTTTTTTAGGTGGGAATAAACAATTTTAGCTATTAGTTATTTAATTTTTAAAAACTGTATTTTAAGTAAAATATTGCTTTAATTATTATATGAGGAAGTTATTTATTTATTACTTTAATAATTATTGCTATTATAAAATTATTTTTAATGAGATTTATTATTATTTTTTTCTAATTTTTAATTTTTTATTTATATTCAGTTTATGTTTCTTAATCTATCTTTACAATATCATTTTTCTTTTTTTCTTTTTATATTTCATTTATTAAATCAGTTTATTAGTTTTTTTCTTTATTCATAAATAAAATGACATCTCTATAACTATCATTTTTTTAGCATTCTAATTCATTTTTTTATAGTAATTAGTTTATTTCTTATTCATATTTTTAAGTAATTTTTTAAATTTCTTTCTATTAGTTTTCATTTTTTAATGATAATTCATTTGCTTCCTTTTTTTTTAATTTATTTTATGAAATATTTAAAAAAAAAATACTTCTATTCTATTATTAAGGTTTGTGTTTAATTAAACATTTAATTATAAAAGCCCTTTTAAATTGTTTTCAAGTTAATTATTTTTTTACTGTAATTTAGGTATTTCATCACTTAATTTCATTTAATTTAAATTAAATTCAGCAGTAATAAGTTATTTTTTTAAATTTTAAATTTAAATTTTTTATTCACCAATTAATTATTTTAGCTAAATGTTTTCATTGTTCACTTATTTTATATAACTATCTGTTACTTTTGAGTAAAATTTATTGTTTGTTTATTACCTTTATGATTAATATTGAATTTTCGTTTATTCTTATAACTTATTTATTAATTATGCTTATTCTTCTATTTATTTTATTAAAGAACTGTTTGTAAAATTATTTAGTATCATATCCTTTAGAAGATTTTTAAATTTAAATATTTTTTTTATATTAATACATTAACTTTTTTCTATAACTCTTAATTTTGAATATTTTTTAATTTAATTGTTGGATTAAATCGTTTATCTATTGTTAACAATTTTCTTAATTAAAATGGTTTAATCTTTTTAATTGTTCATCTTCGCTTATATTAAAATTATTATTATTTACAACTATATTATGATAAAAATATAATTGAAAAATACAAAAAAATTATATTTATATTTATTTTTATTTTTTAAAAATTACATTTATTTTCATCATTAAAATTTTAAATTTGTTTGGATTCAGGTTATATATTTAATTCTTATTTTTTTTCCATGTTTTGTTAGTATTATTTGATAATTAAATAATATTCTTGTAAAAATATTTTAATAAAACTTAATATAATAAAATAAAAATATTTTTATATTTATTGTTTATATTTTTGATTTTAATAAATCTTAAATTATGAATTAAGTTTTTTTAATAAAATATTAATTTAAATCAAGTTCTTATTATAAAATATAAATAAAAAAAATTAAGATTATTTAAAAATGCTTAAAATTAAGAACAAATTCTGAGAATAAAATGTTTTTTTATATATTTATATTTTAAAAAATTTGTGTCCTTTAAATATACTAAAATCTATTTTATATATATTACTTTTTAACATTTTTTTTTTTCTGTATTTTTTTTTAAAAAGCCCAATCTACAAAAAAATATCCTAGAAAATGATTTTTTTTATTTGAGTTTTTTAAAATAATTTTTACACAATATAAAAAATAAACAGGCTAAAAAGCAATAAGTATATTCCAATTATTTTAATTTATCTAAAATTATTATTATTATTCTTTTGATTTTTTTTCATTAAATACTATGCTTTCATCAGAATCTGGTAATATTTAACTTGAAACGTATTTTAAATATGCATTTGTAATTAAAAGATTTTATTTTGAATCATGGTAAATTATAATTATAGCTAAAATATTTATAACACAAGATTATAAAAATAAAAAATATATGCATATTCATATTATTCATTTGTTTAATCTTAAATAATTCCTATAAATAAAAGATTCAATAAAAAACTTATTATATTATAATTTAAGTAAAATTAAAAATGAAATAATTAAAAAACCTGTTTACAGCACCCGTAGTTCCCAGATTTTTTAATTTTACAACTAAATTAATCAAAGGCCATAAAACACATTATAAAACTCCATATCCTAATCCAAAAGTACTTAAGCAAATAAAAACATAAGAATAAAAGCCATAATGGATTTATTTACATATATTAAAATAAAATAAAAATATATTAAAATAAATACATTCTAGTATAGTAAAAGCACCTTTATTTCCATACTTATCGCCTAAAAGACTAAAAACTAACTGGAATAAAAATGTTTCCTATAATAAAAGGATATTATGAATATAAATTACTTGCATAATTTCTTTCTATATTAAATTTATTTATTAAAATTTCTATTTTTTTATTTTTTTAAAAAAGCAAGATAATCTCGAAAAAAGAGGTTAATTTTTTTTTTATATCTTTAAATTGTATATTTTCATATTCAAATGGCTATTATTCATTTTCTTAATAATCTTTTATTTAATTAATTTAATATAATTACAGCAATAAAAGAAAAAAATTATACATATACTCCTATTAAAAGAAACTTCCCAAATTAATTAATTTTTATCATATACATAAAAATAAACAAAATTAGAAGTAAGCAAAGCAAAAATGGCCTAGAGCTGTTATAAATCCCATGCCAAATAATAATTAATTTTTTAGCAACCATTTAATTTAAATTTTATTTAAATGAGATAAATGGAATTTCGTTAAAACTTCTTATAATTTTTATTATTACAATTTTTAAATTATGTTTAATAATTTTATAAAATACGTTTTTATTTTTATTTTTAATCTAAAATTGAAAATTATTAAGATAGACTTTTATAATTTTTTGATTTAAAAATAAAATATTTTATTTGATTTTATATTTTCAACTTATTTTTTTTTAATAAAATCAAATAATATCAATATTAATAAAAGTTTATGCTTGAAATTTAATTTTAATATAATAATTTTATAAAATTAGTTTTAAAAACTTAATTAATATTTTCAAAAATTTTACTTGGTTATTATAGATTTCTATTTAAAAATATTTTTTTCAGACATAACATATATAAATATAATTCATTCATAAAAAGATTTATATTAAAAATCAACTCCTAAACCCATTGCCTAAGGCCCTACTAACCTTAAGGCATCTTTAGTTTTAAATTTATCATCCGTTCTTATTGCAAAAGCAATAACTTTCTATCCATAACAAACATCTTCACTATGTATAACCTACCCTTTAAAATCATCTACTATAGTAATAATATCCGGGGTCATAACACATGGTATTTATTCTTACTCATATTAACCACTACTATCATTATAAAAAATATTGTATGCCAACAAATATTCATTTTTGTAAACAATTTTAAGTCTTTTTTAATGTATTTAATTATTTTCTGTATCATATTGCATTTATTTAATGATTAATTCGCCGAAATCATATCCATTTTAAACATTTCTTTTTGCATTAATAATTTTTCCTGAAATTAATACTTTTATTTTTTCATCTATTTCCTTAAAATCTTACTAAATAGTCTAAAGTACACTTTTTTACTTCATATTAATATTTTCATGTAGTACTTTTCCTATCTAAAAACATAACTAATATCCTTTAAAAAAATAATTTTCTTTAATGAATTGTTTATTTGAAGGATAAGAAGCCAAATTTCCAGCTAGGCCGAAATCCTCAAGTACCCATTTTCTCATTATTTATTCTAATTTTTCATATTCTTTTTCCCCTTTTTCATATAAATTATCAATCAAAAATCTATTCTATTTCGAGTCTCCCAAGCATATAGGCAAAGCACTAACTCCATTTATAGAAGGCAAAGTCATTTTATATTCAGGAAAAGCTCTACACATTATATTGCAATCAAATAAGGGAATTCCTGTTGCCAAACTCAAAACTAAGCATGAAACTCCATTACAACCGCCTAATTCACTACAGGCAATACCATTTATTTTTTCACCCGTGTATTTATTCAGACACTAGTATACTCCATATAGCTCTTGTATACTATTGCAATATTCTAAAGAAACTGAAGGAGCCCCGAAATGGCCTACAGTGCAAACCATATCAGTATCATTCATTGAAAGAGGGTCATATATATTAAAAGGAATATTATTTTACTAGTTAAATAAAAGTTTGCATTATAATAAAGATTTTTCAATTGAGCCACCTCCTCCAGAACCTAAAACTGCACATCCCCAGGCTAAGTATTCAAAATCTTATTCATTGGAAAGGGTTAGTACTGAATTTAAATATCCATGTGCTTGATTTTAATAAGGAGGTAAAGTAGGAGTTTTGAAAAGAATGTTTATTTTTTGAATACTAATTGGATTTTGGGTAATATTTTCTGGTGGTATCTTTTAAATAGAATTAAGAACAGGTTATTTAGGAGTATTTTTAAAAATCCAATCGAATCTTCCTTTGGCTTTTATATAGACACTTTTTGTATTAATTTAATTTGTATAAGCTTTTTTTGAAACAATAATTTCTACAATTTCTGGGTTTTAAGAAGAACCTTTTTCCTGTATCTTTTTGATTAATTATTATTATAATTATTCTACTAATTCGAATTCTGTAGGTCCATCTGGTAATATATATATATCTTTTTCTATAACTTCTGTAATATCAGCCAGGCTGGCTCCGTATGCGTTCGCGACGGCTTAAAAATTAGCATTTTTAGATGGAATATCAACTATATTTAAAATATTATTGCTTTCTTTTTGTAAAAATTACGTATCTACTAAACATGAACCTCCTCCTACGAGAATTAATTGAGTTTGTTTGTTTTAGTTAATTAATGTTTCGATTTCTGAAAAAAGTTTTTGTGTAATTATTCGTTTGTGTTCTTTTAAAATATACTCTATTTCATTTTCGAATCCTAGTTCTTTTAAATATTCAAAAAAGTTCTCTTTTTCTGCTCCAGCTATATGAAAGTTTTTATTTTAATATAAAGCAAAATCTGTATTGCATAAAATTTTGTTTTTTTTGGAAAAGCAAACTGCGTCATCAGTTAGTCTAAATGCGATTGACTCATTTTTTATTTTTAATTCAGGAACCCCATTGCTATTTCTTTCAATTTCTACTATAGATCCTCCTCCTAAAGCTAATGTATGGACTAAAGGAGCCCTAAAATTTAATTATATTCCATTTAATTATGTATATTTATTCGCTGTTAGGGGCATTCCATTATTCATGACAGAAATATCAGTTGAAGTTCCCCCTATATCTACAACAATAACATCTTTTTGGCATTAAAATAGCTCAGCACCGCCTTTAAGTGAATTTATTATTGAAGAAGAGAAAGTAAAAATGGGATTTTATAAAGCTTATTCTAAGTCCATTACTGAACCATCATTATGGGAAATAAAAAGTGGTATTTAATCTAAATTAATTTCTTTTAAGGCTTTTTAATATGAATTAAAAGTATTAAAAGCCATGTTTTTTAGGCTTTAATTTATTATTGTTGCATTTTCCCTTTCCAAAATTCCTTCTCGTTTAGAAATTTAAGAAGATAAACTAAAAGAAACATTTTAATAATTTTTTTCTTGGAAATATTTTAAGAGAATTTCTTATGTTTTCTTTTCTTAAAAATCATTTAAAATACTAAAAGTACTTATAATAGCTATATTTTTAATTTAAGAAAGTATTATTTTTTCTCCACATTATATTATTTAACTTTCATTAAATTCTGTATATTGTTTTTCGCCGTCAAAATAATAACCCCCATCTAGTAAATAAGAAGGTCCTTAAATTCTTTCAACTAACTCCTAGTTCTAAAATGTACAGAAAGGAGGAAAATCGTATGTTTATTATCCACAAAGCCTTATTACGGAAACTTTTTAGAGAATTTCTGTAGTAGTACTATTTTTTTTTATAAAATAGCATTTATGAAATGAGTTGTTCCTATTGTTATTGATATAATTTCTTCAGAAGTTATGTTTTGAGTATTTTCCAAAGTACTTTTGATTGATTTAACTATTCCTTAAGTGGTATCTAGTGTTGTAAATTACTTACTTTTTTAGATTATTTCATTTTTTTAAATATCTACAAGGACAGAGTCTGTATTTGTTCCTCCTACATCTACAGCTAAAACATATTTTTTTAATTTCATTTTTTATAAATAAATTATTTTAATTTACTTAATTATAATTATATATTTTATTTGTATTTTTTATTTAATTAAATAACTTTAAATAAAAAATATAAAAGAATATATAACGATTTAGTATTTTTAAGTATTTATATTATAAAATTTATTTATAAATATTTAAAATATTATAATTTTAAGCACATTTAAAAGAAATAAGTTATAAATATGAATTAATTTAAAAATAAAAATGCTTATAGTAATTATTTAAACAAGATATTTTTTTTTATTTTAACTTTTAACAAAAAATAAATAAAAAACATAATTCAAACATTTTAACTTGTAATTGTTGAAACGCAAAAAATAAATATTATAAAACTAATTATATTTTTATATTTAACAATTAATTTATAATTCATTTTATTTAAATGCATATTTATTTAGCAAGAATAAATTAAGAAACTTATGTTTTTCTGTATTATTTAATAAAAAAACAATTAAAGAAATATTTTATTTTAATTTATTATTAGGAAAAAACAATATAAAGTAATTTACTAAAATAATAATTTATATTATTATTATGAATAGATATATTTTAAATAGCTTATTTTACATTATAATTTTAAATATATTAATTTAATATATTTATTTTAAAATATAAAGGTTAATAGATTTTAATAATATATTATTATTAATATATTTAATTTATAAGATACAAATCGAATATATAAATATAAATATATAGATCGGGTTGTTTTTTTATTTTTTTTCTGTGTATTTTATTTTTAAAAAACTAAATCAAAAAAAAAATAATCGGTTTTATGGTTTTATATTAAGTCTTTTTTTATTTTGAATCTGTTTTTAAAAAAAATTACAGAAAAAATATATAATCAAAAAATATATATATATATATATATATATATTTATATATATTCATATATAAGTTATACATCATTTCAATTTTATAATTTAAAATTAAATTTATAATATATTAATTTTAAAAATATGAAAAATATATTTATAAGAACAAGTACATAATAAGAATTTTTATATGAAACTAATAAAAATACATTAAATACTTTAATTAATAAAATGAAATAATATAATTATTTAAAAAATAAATTATAATTATAAATTTTTAAAAAAATATATTTATTTAATATATATTTTTATAAATCTACATCTACATCTACATATAAATATTAAATTTTATTTTTATGTATTTATAAAATTTAATAAATTTTTAAATTTATATATTATATTAACTAACTTTAAAAATTTAACTAATAATACTTTTATTAAAATTTTTCTTTTACGTAGCTATTAAATTTTATTAGTCTATTTTTTATATTTTCATACATAGATTCTTAAAAACTATTTCTGATTTTTACACTTACTATACTCTAAAATTTTATAAAATATTAAATTATAATATTAATATTTTTAATATTATTTTTTTCTTATAATTATTT
>NW_004086150.1:0-39214 GCF_000220395.1 Ichthyophthirius multifiliis
ACCCCAACCCCAACCCCAACCCCAACCCCAACCCCAACCCCAACCCCAACCCCAACCCCAACCCCAACCCCAACCCCAACCCCAACCCCAATTCCTATGTCTTAAATCCAATTTATCTTGCCTAACCTTAATCCTTTTTATCATTTTTTAAAACCTATTTAAATCTATTTTTTGATTGCTTAACTTTCTTATATAAATTTATTAATATAATCTTACATTAATAATAATAAAAACAAAATTTAAAACATTTTAAAACTCTTAAATTCATAAAAATTATTAAAGATAAGATATAAAAATTAATAAAATACTTTAATTATTTATAATTTAAAGAAAACTTTAATACACAAATAATATTTTAATATAAAAAAAGAACATTATTATTATATATTAATATAAAATATTTAAAATTATATATTAATTTATAATATAATAATGTTATTAAAATTATTATAGTTTTTATTAATAAAATTAATTATTAAAATTAATATATTTATAAAAAAATAAAACAATAAATTAATTTTTTTTAAAAATAAATTATTTTTATAAAATATATATATAATATTTTTATCTTTATTTTTAAATATTTTAGTTTTATTTTAATTATATTTAAGATAATTTTTAAAATGGATATAAAAATCTTATTTCTATAAATTTTTTATATTATATTATTTTTAATTTAAAAAAAAATCTTTTAAAATCAGATATATAATATAAATATATATATCAATCTTTTTTTAATTCAATAATCTTAATTTCTTCTAAAACCTAATCCAAAGCTCTAATTTTCGGGAATTTCTCCAATGCTTCCTAAGTAGCAAATTTACCAACTGGTTCCAAAAAGGCATCAAATCTAATATGAGAAAAGAAAGTAGAAGATATTCTCCAAGGAATTTAATTATTTTATATCGCCTCATCTCTCTTTTTTAACACTTAGTCAGTATAATAAACTTCATGAAATCCGCACGTAACATATCCTCCTGTTAACCATTCAAATTATTTACCAGCTTACAATAATAAGCATCCTTCAGGAATAGAAACTGAAATCCTTTCACCTGTCCTCAACCAAATAAAAAGTCCAGGATATCTACTTTTACCATGTATAGTAAGAAAATTTAAATCTTATTTATTTTTAAAAAATAAAATAAAAAAACATAATAAAAAAATAAAAGTAAAACCATAATGAAATCCTGCAAAAACACTTCCTTTATCATTTTTAACTAAATCAGAAGCTGTCGGTGCTAATAAATGATCTCCACCTTTCATTTTTTCTGTAAAAACTTCTTCAGGCAATCCCATTCCTATGGCAGCCATTTTGGCTACTGTTTCGCATCCCCCAAGCATTAAATATCCCCATTATTCACAAGTTTTTTCAAAATCGGGAAAATCTTCAGGAACTACTTTTGGTGGGCAAAATTATGTCCCTCTATTTTCAGGTAATTCACCGATTCTATAAAAATATCTCCATTTAGCATCCTATTTATTTAATTAAATTTAATAATTTAATAATATAATATTATTTTTTTGTACATAAGGTGGGGGTTAAGGGGTATGGACTTTGTTTTCTCCTTAAAATTATTCAACTAATTTTTAGTGGATTCTAGCACGCTCTTTAAATGGAGGAGTTACTCCAGATTAATAACCCCATTCAGGAAAAGCTTCTTTTATTTTTTAGCCTTAATAATACATTTCACCACGACTTAAAAAATATTTTTCAAATAAGTTAATAAATTAATCATTATGACTTTAGTTTATTCTAGGATCTTTAATAATAACACAACCAAATTTATGTAAGGCATCAGAAACTTCAAGGCATTATTTTTAATATCCTTCTGATCTATTTAAATATAGAGAAATATCAACTATAGGAACAGAAAGTAATACTTTGTTTTCGGCCATTTATATTTTTATTTATATTATAATTTTAAATTTAATAAAATTATATATAATTATTAATATTAATATACAGATATATATATATATATATATATATATATTTATATTTTAAATTTTATTAATAATGTAAATTTATACTAAAATTATTTTATTTTCTTATTTATTATTTAATTTTATATTTATTATTTTTATTTTATTTTTTTTTTAAATTCGATACATAAATATTTATCATTTAGCATATATTTAAATATTTTATTATTTGTTTTTAAAATAATTTTAAATTATAAATTTAAATAGTCTATTTCATATTTTTTTTTTATATAATTGCCTATTTTTTTATTATTATGAATACAAAATATTTCGTTTATTTTTAATTGAAATAATAAATTTATAATTAATAAATTAAAATTTTTTTAATATATTTTATATATACTGATTAAATTATATATATATATAATGAATTTAACATATATTTATAATATTTTATATATTTTTTCTTTATAAATTATTTTATTATTTTTTTTCATTTATATCTTATCTTATATTTTCTAAATTTTAATTTTTTTTATTATTATTATAAAAAAATGGATGTATCTTTTTCAAATATTTACTTATAGTTAAAAAATAATTAAAATATTTAAGTATAACCATTCGAAGATTTGTTTAAAAATTACAAAAAGCAATACTTAAATTATAAAATCCTATAATAAGAAAAATCATAATTAAATTAAATTTTATTGTAATTAAATCAAGTACAATAAAATAATTAAGATTAGCAAAAAATAATACAAGATGGATATTAAAAAAAGAAAAGGGAAAATGAAGATTTAGAAAACAAAGTATAAAATTTAATTAAAGAAAACAAAAACTTAAAAGAAGAATCAGAAAATAAAACAAGCTTTTTTTATAAAGAATTGACTGATTTATAATTATAAAATTAAGTAAACTATTAACCATTTTCTTAAATAAAACTTAAAGTTCCTTATTTTATTTAATATTATTCAATTGCTCAAAATAATATTATAGTTTTATAATACAAAAATAGTATAAATTTTCTTTAACTATAAAATTCTTGTTTTTTACCTTCGATAATTCCTCTAAAATCACTAGAAAACTCAATTGTTTCTTTCAATAATTAATATTGCTTCATAACTGATGAAAATAGTTTAGAGATATGGGATTATCTAAATAATTCTAGATTATTTTGTTTATAAGTGCATTTAGAGTAAATAACAGCTATTCTAAGTATTCAAAATGATATTTTATTTACATCAAGCATTGCAAATTTGTTAAAAATATGGGACATTAACTAAAAGAAATTAATAAAAGTTTTCAAATTTCCTGATTAAATTAGTTATATGGTTGGACTATTTTTTAATAGGAGCATAATTTTATGTGGCTTTTAAAATGGACTTGTTATGGTTCTTTAATTTTATTCAGATTTTTAATAATATGATGTCCTTAGTAAAATTTAGATTACTGAGAATGGTTTTCCTATTCAATATATGTATGTTTATGAAAAAAATTTGATAAAAAATGAATAAGATCCTTTAAAAAGATTTATATTAGGAGTTAATAGTAATTAATTGCCAAATTAAATATACTTAGTTGACTTTTTTATATAAGAAAAATTTTTAATAACCAATAATTTAAATAATTTATAATCTAGCTGTAAAAGGGTGAATTCATAATAATAAAGCATAATCTAAAATATTTAATAAAAAATAAATAAATTTATATTTAATAAAGATATATTAGTTGCTGGTGGTGATGATGATTCTAAAGTTTACATTTGGAATATTTCCAATTTATTTAATATAACAAGCACATAAAAAAATAAAATATGCATTTTAAAATAAATTGAATCAAAGAATAATTCATCTGTTGTTTTTACAAATTTAAATGATTCTTAATTAATTATAGGAGACATAAAAGGAAACTTATAATAACTAAATGATTTGTATGAATACATAAAATGACTATTAAAGATTATAAAATTTAAGAATTAAATATAAATATTTGAGAAATAAAATATTAAAATTTAAAAATTTTAATATAATAATTTAAAATTATTATTTTAATTATAAATAGCATTTTTTATTTTTTATATATAATTTTAATTTATAAAAGTGAAACTATCTTTCTATATTTATTTTGAAAAAAAATAAAAAAAAAATTATAATATTTTATTTTATAAAAATTTAAATAAAAAAAATAAAACCTTATGTAAAAAAAAAAAAATTGAATAAATATATTTATATATATATATATATATAAATTTATATATATTTATATATATTTATATATATTTATATACATTTGTATTATGGTTTTTAAATAAATAATATATCGAATTATTTTTATTAAATATTTATTTATTATAATATTAGTAATTATTTAATTTGAGATAATTTAAAAAATGAATTTACATATTTTTTTTTTAATTTTTTTTTTATCACTAGTATTTTTAATTTTAGTTAAATAAGTAAAATGCAACGGTATGATATATGCTACTCGGCCTATAAATAATGCAATATTAGGAAAATAATCAAATACATTATTAACAGTTTTTTTTAGAATAACAAATTCCTATAACAATGATTTTTTTTTAAAAATTGAATTAAAAGATTATTTAGGCGTAAAATTAAACCCAAAAGATTGTCAAATAAAATACTTCTAAAAGGCTACATGGGAATATACTTCATGTAAAATATTAGAATCATAACCGACAATATTATACGTTTAAATAAAAAAAGAAATATCTACTGATATAAATTCAGAAAATATCTTATAAATAGAATTTTAGAACGAAAATCCTTTTGATAATCTATCTTAATCAGTAAATATATCCACAGTAACTAAGGCGCATGAAACCGATTTTATATAGTTAGACATAAATAGAAATTTCGGCTAAATTCCTTTTACATAAAGTAAAAATGATAAAATTTTATAAATAGGGATTTTAGATCAACAAATAAATACAAATAACAAACCTGGTGAAAAAGTAAGTATAAAATTTTCTGTTGAAATAAACTAAAAAGTAGGTGTAGAAACTGAATCAGCTCGAATAAAATTGATACTTACTTCCCCTTGGAAATTCCTAGATCAAGCATAAGGATGCATTATTGTATCTTAAGATTATAAAAAAATAGAAAAACTTTAATTATTATATAGAAAAGAAAAATATTATATAGCTCCATAAATAAAAAGTTACTAAGTAGAATCTCCAAATTAACTTTCTATTACATTTGCTTAAGGATTTGAAGGCGAAAATTCTTTTATTATATATGCCTAGAATTGCATTTTAAATCCAAGTGAAGAAAGTGAAGGATATTTATCTTTTTATTCTATGCCTTTTAATTCTAATAATTCAAGTGAAAAAAATGAAAAAGCCCTAAAATTGAATGTATATTTATAATAACTGGAAGTTTACACTATGCCTTGGTTACTTTAACCTCAATAAAAAGAAGTAAAGAAGGATTTTCCAATAAGCTTTTTCAAAAACGTTAAATAATATGTAAGAATAATTGTAAAAGCAAATGATGAAATAGTCGAAGGATCTTAAATTCTATTAGAATTCACACCTAATACCCTAGTTATTGATGGAACATAGTATTTAGTTTAAAAAAATATAATTTTCTCTTATACTACGACTATAGATTAGAATAAAAAAAACTCAATTTTAATAAAAATTATAAAAATTTAATAAAAAAACGGTGATTTTAAACAAATAGAGTTGACCACAAGACTCAAAATGTCTTATTATGAAGCATATTTTTAAGTAAATGCCTATTTTAGCATTACTGGAGATTTAGATAAATATTCTTTTGAAGGCTCCACACCTAAATATAATATGATAACAAATTATGACAGTATTATCAGTACAATCAATAGTATTATCTATTAAACAGGAGTAGTTTTAGAAAGATAAGATCCTTTGGAGTTTGACTTTGAAGTTAAGTTTGTTATTACTGACTTGTCAACAGACTCTTATATTTAACTTTATTTGCCTACTGTATTGACAAAAAAAGGCACTTTTGATTCCACAAACTGTAAATATTAATATACTGATAAGGCTGTTCTTAAATATAAATCTTTTGATAATTGTAAATTTATTGAAAATACAATTGACAATTAATTTAACATAATAGAAATTTCCTAAATTCCATATAGTGTGATTTAAGATAATATAGCTATAGATGCAAATGCTTTCAACTTGAAATTTAAAATTTCGAATTTAGAAGTAAAATCGGCTTCAAATCATTAAAATAGCATTTTTGAAATTTTCTATAGATTATACTCTAATAAAGTTGATTATATAGATTTTATGACATTTTTATTTTTCACAGAATAAAAAAAACCTAATCTATCTATTAAATTAATAAATACTGTAGATTAATCAGAAAATGCTTCAAATCCAAATTATGGTTTTCCTTCATTTATAAATATAATCACTTCAGATAATTTTGGAAAAAAAGGTATTATTTCAAATGCTTAAACAAATATTGTGAGATTTTTGTCTATTTACTCTTATCATGGATTCTAAAATATAATGAATTTGCCTACTAATAATATAGATGATTTCTATTGCGGGTCATCTTTGAAAAAAACTCGTTGCTATTATGCCGGATAAGACGATACTGTTGATCCTAAAAGCTAAATTTATTTTAATTAATGGGCCAAAATAGTATTTGAGTTACCAATAGAAGCAGATTTAATAGACAATTTCCAATTGATTATTCCAGAAATATTTATACAAGGATCTGAGTATGAGTATAAATATAGAATCGAAGTCGGTTTTTACGATAAATAATCAAGAATTTTTACCGTCTAATACACCTAAGATACTTCAACTTTTGAAGCTAAAACGATGATTAAATCTAAAATTACAGGAGATACTGTTACTAACAATAAATGTGATGCTACTGATATCTAAATTGTGGGATAAGCAGGGGCCACAGCTCCTTAAATTACTTTAAATATTGCTGTATCAGATACATTTAATAATAAAGATCCTATAGTCAGTGCTTCTATTTATGGTTAAGCTTCTTTAATAATAATTACTGATTGGGAATTCTGGCTTGAAAATTAATCTGAATATGCTTATATTAATACAGCTGACCCTAAAATATTAGATGAAAATTTATTGCCAGCTTCTTTAAGATATTTAGATAGAAAAGGTTAGACTAGGTTTGCAGTTGTTTCAATTATTAAATATAATCCAGGTATTATTGGAAGATATGTAAATAAATAAATATATAAGTTAATTTATTTAAAAAAAAATATAGATTTTGTTTAAAAATGTTGTTTTACCATTTTCTTATGATCTACCTAATTTACTATCTATAATAACATCAAATAACGGAAATTTAGATTGCTATAAATAATATTACAATAGTGGAAAAGACAATTTATATTTTTCCGAATTGAAATTATTAGATGTGGTTTTAAAAGATAATGCCGAAGGAATTCTAAATACTGAATGCAAGATAGTATTTTCTCCTACGCATAAAATATAAAGATTTTCTTAAATTAATATAAAATTTTTTGGAATGAAAGTGTATACTAACCAATGCTCTCTAAAAAATTTATAATAAAATATTCTATAATAATGCTCCGTAACATCAGACAGCAGAAATCTAATTGTTAAATTGACTGAAGATAAAATATATGATGGAGAAATCAATTACGAGTTAACTTTTTTGGGAATCGAAATAGAAAGAGATTAAGACAAAAGTATTATTTTATAAATAAGAGATGTTTCAGGGAATGTAATGATTGAATAGTTGACAAAAGTGGTTAATGTGAATTTTTTTTCGCCTTAGTATATAAAAATTTCTCGTATATATTTCAATATTCTCAATCTTTAAGCCTATGCTTAACTAAAAATTAAATTCAATACCCCCAGAAGTTTATATGATAACGAATTTTTGGTAGTGAATATGGGTTCCGATTTAAATGATGCAAATGTAAATACTGATCGACTATCTATTTCTTTATTTTCAAATGACAAACAATTTGATATTGCTGTAAAATTTGAAACATAAATAATATATATTATAATATTTAATAGAGAACAATTTATTTCAGGTGATTATTTCATTTAAATAAACAACGTAAAATTACCACCTTCAAACGTAAACAATATTTGCAAAGTGCAATTTTTGCGAGAATTTGATAAAAATCTAGTTATAACAAATACTTATGATACTACAGTAGGTTTTCCTTAATTATTAGCAACCACTAACTCTCAAATAACTTTAAAAGCATCCAATTATTTACTTGAAGGTTCTTTATAGGAATTTGTATTTGAAATAACAATTTAAGACAGTTAAATTGATGGATTTAGTATTCTCTATATTTATTTTCCTATTTATTATTCACCAGCCCTAACTGATATATAAAAGCATATAAATTGCAAAATGAATTCTATTTAAACTACTTGTGAATACGATCCAGATTATCCTTTCAGGCTGCAAATAAAAAATTCGCCTTTATTAGTACTTCCTGGCGAGTCTTTCGAATTATACGTTTTTGGATTATTAGGTCCTTAATACCTTGATAGAAATAATATTTCTTATAAAAACGAAACTATTTTTATTGCCATAAATAATTAAAAAGACTATTCGTTTTCCGAATATATACACTTGATACCCCCTAAAATTTAAAGAATTCCTGCAAATTATGAATATTTAATTATAAAAGAAGTAACTGTTCAAAAATAAGATACACGAGGAAAATCTGACCACACAATAATTTTTACTACAAGTCTTTCTTTTCCCATAAACTCAGCTTTTTCTATAGTTTTTCCGACCCAATATTCCACACTTATAAGTAATCCAAAACCTAAGTGTGCCATATCGTATGTTTCTTAAACTTTAACTGATGTTTAATTTTAAACTTAAGATTGCTTGGTAAATGGGCTAAATATAGAAGGAAAAATTAACTAAAACATTCCTTAAAATACTTAAAGTATTAAAATTTATATAAAAGACGTGCCTACACCACCAGATCCAGGTTTAGTAGATATGTCATATATGATTTTGTCGATTTTTGAAGAAAATAAACAATATGTCATTAGTAGGTCTAATTATTAAACTAATGAAATGAAAAACATAGAATTTAAAGAAAAAAGTAATTATTTGAAAATCGAAGAAGGAGGTTAAGAAGGTAAATACGTTAGAATTACAAAGGGGACATTTTCAAATAAAATTTATATAAGAACTTCTAATTTGTCAAAATTTTAGTCTAATTTATTAATAAATCTGGAAGCTCCAGGGTTCAAAATAGTTTCTTAGGATATATACGTATATTTAGGAGATTAAGAATAAGCTTTTAGGATAGGAGTAAGCAATGAATTATTGGAGAAAGTTTACAGTTTATAAATTAAGAAGAAAGAATTTGGACTTAAACCAATTTATAATGTTTTCGATAATATGATTGTGTTTGTTATGAATGCTCCTGTAGTTATTTAAATGCCTTAAATTATTACTGTTCCTCTTGGAGGATGTTCTTTACCTGAAAAGATTTAAATAGGAAATGTACCATATGAAAATGTCGAAATTGTATATGAATTTGCGAATTTTTTGGAAATGAATATCGAACTCTCGACTTTTACTTCAACTTTTAATTCAGAAACTTCCTTTAGGTATTTAAGTTTTTGTGCTTTAAATAGTAATGTTTAAGCTATTAATACGGAAATTAACATGAAACTTAGTGGTATATTTATTTTTAGATATATTATTTTATTTTTAATATTAAATAATTAGGCATAAATAAAAATTCTTATTAACTAGCATTTAAAGATAAAAGTACAAATGTTATAATAGCTGAAGTAGTTCAAAAAGACAAATCAATAAAACCTACTCTTAATCTAAGCGTTTTTTAAACAAAAAGGAGTTATGCTAAAT
Source organism: Ichthyophthirius multifiliis (assembly GCF_000220395.1). Classification (NCBI taxonomy): domain Eukaryota; phylum Ciliophora; class Oligohymenophorea; order Hymenostomatida; genus Ichthyophthirius; species Ichthyophthirius multifiliis. The sequence continues at coordinate 9,804 of NW_004086150.1, forward strand.
TTCTAGTCTAAGCAAATACTAATGGAGTTGTTTATTGGAATATATCTGTGATTGAAAATTATGTATCTAAAAGTTTAGAGGATATAAAAATTCTTATCAAAGAATCGAATACTATTATTTAGTAAACCTAAGATATTTTGTATATTTTTTAAGGAAATAAAAAAGATTAAAGAATTGGCTTAATCGCCTTTAAATAAAGTAATGTTGATTAAACTTATATTGATATTGATGAATTAATTCCAGAAACTAAATATATAATTTGCGTTTATTTTGATACTGAGTTTAGATAAGCTACAGAAGAACAATGTCTCAATTTTACTACTTTAGGTATATTTTATAATTTATATATATTTACATAAATTTATTTTTAGAATGGGAACCATTTACTAAAATAACAGTTTCTTTTAATAAATATGCTTTTTCTGATAATATAAATGATGTTTTGTGCTTTTATGTATCTTAATCATAAACAAGAATAAAAAAGTAAAAAAAAAACATACAATATATATTTATATAAATTAAAAGAAAATATATAAAATTTATATATAAAAAAAAGTATAATTAATGCAGATGGATTAAGTTGTTCTAGAAATGCAATGCCTGAATAATATTATTTTAAATACAAAGGAGTAATTAACTCGAATGCAAATAAATCAACAAATATTTATCTAATTCCTGATTTATAATTCGAAAATGATCAATCAATAAATGTTCTTAAAGATTTATACGATGCAATGAATATAATTTAAGATGCGAAAAATAAATTTAACATTAATTATATTTCGCAAACTGCTTACTCATATAAGTTTAAATATATATAAGCTTAAAACAAAGTTGATGATTTTTAAATTCCTAATTTAGTGAATATATCTTTTAAAACAAAAGGAACTGCCTATAATTCTGCTTTAATCATTGATTAGCTTGAATTAAGTACCGATGGATAAGTTTATTTTATTGCTGAAAGATATGCTAAAGCAGTATATGATCCAGTAAAAGACTAAATTTATGACTCCCCAATAGCCTTTTTAAAAAAACCAACTCCTGAATAAATTGTTTCGTGCAAAAATAATATTAATTATAAAGCAGAATTATGCTTTAAAGCAGTCTACAATAATGGATAGCAAATTAAATTTGAAATTACTGATTTAAATCCAAATACTCGTTATAAGATCTATTATATTATTGCTAATCATTTTCCTATAATACCTATATATGGTAATTTTTATATAATATTCATTTTTAAAATTTATTAAATATTTTTTTATTCTAAAGGTGAATAAGTTTATGAAGAAATAGTCTTAAGTTCACCATATGGAGGTGGACTTATTTCAAATGGAAAATTAATTTGTTTCTCTTTAATTATTTTTATAACAAAAATTATTATGTGAAAAATAAAAATAAATACAACAAAGAATTTATTATATATAAAATAAAAAAATATGTATTTTTATAATTAAATAAATTAATATAAAAATTATGAATAATTTTAATATTATAATATATATATATTATAGTATAATATCAAATTTACCTTTATAAATATATTTTATTATTTTCAGTAAATTTCATGCCAATTAAATACTTTAAAAGTACTTATTTCAATACTATTTTATTTAATAAATTATATCTTCTATGTATATTATTGAATTCATTTTTTATTTGTTGTAGCAATAAAATAACTCAATTAAGAATGCAGAATTTAAATTATACAAGTTCCATTAGAACTTAATTATAATTAAAAACCAGAACTTTCCAAAAAAAATATTCTTTATTTTATATAAACTCACATCAAATTTAAATCATTTTTTCTCATATTTTTTGTTAATAAACGAATAAAAGTGATTTATTTTTCACTTAGAATATGCTTGCTATTTTAATTTTTTTATCTTTACTTAATTCAAGACTTTTATCAAAAATAGATCATCATTAAATGCAGTAAAAAGTACTTATGTACTCATAATCTGAATTATAATTCATATTTTTTAATTAATACTAATTACTGATATTTTTTATTATTTACACTATTTTTCATATTTTATAAAATGGCAATATAATTTGTATTAATAAAATAATTTTTGAATAGTTATTTTATCTTAACTATTTATTATTTAACATTGCATATTATTCTATAAAATTATTCTAATAGCCCCTGTGCCTTCGATGCCTTCGATAATATCTAATTCGATTTTCAGGTTGAAATAAAAAACTAAATTTTAGTTGAAAATTTCGGGTTATTTTACTATTTAAATTAATATCATCTTCTTTTTATTCTTCTTCTATTTTAAAACTTTTACAATTATTTTATGAAAATTTTATTAAATTTTGTTTTTTTATAAATTTATGTTTAAATATTATTTTCAATATTTCCATTTTAAAAATTTAAAAATATTTATAAGGCTAAGTATTTTAAAGAAAAAATAATGCTCTCATTAGTTAATTTTTTTTATAAATATAGTAATATTAATTATTAAATTATTTTTTTTATATTTAAAGTAAAAAAATTTTTTTATATGTACTTTAGTTATTTTTAATATTAAAATTTTAAATTATAATCAAATTTTATTTAAAACTAACTATTTCGTATATAATTTTAGAGTTAATATTAACAAGTTAAACAAATATATATAATATAATAAATAAAAAAGGTTTTTTATATTTTAAAAATTGAATTAAATGACTAAACACATATAATTAATCAAAATAAATTCTATTTATTAATTAACATGTTTAATATTTATTAATTAATTAATAATTATATTTTATATGTTCGATTTTTTATATCAATTTTATATATACTATCTTCTTTTTTCTTTAATTCTATCTAGTGTAAGAACATAAAAATGATGTAATTCCTTTCTATATTAAGCTTGTTTTATTTTATAATAGAAAAACCCTACAAATCCTGCTATAAAAGCACTTTAAACTGATTAAAATGCCAAAGATTTTGTGTTTGGGGTAGTAATAATATAATAAATCATTGCTGTCCCGAAACTTGCACTACTAAAAAATAATGATTATTATTAGCTTTTATTTAATAATAGTTGATTGTCATTCCATTTTACTTATTCATTTATATCTAAATATGAAAAATATTCTTTAACTAAATCCTCTTTTGAAGAAGTATTCATATTTACAGAAATAACATCAGTTTTATTTGTTCTTCCTGAATATTTTGAAAGCATTCCTAAATAATATTTTTATTGTTCTGAAAATTATTCCAATTCCATTCTTTACCGAGGGATTGGATTATATTTGAAATTATAATCCATTTATTTTATTTTATTTTATTTTATATAAAAAAGATTTATTTTTTAATTATAAAATAAATATTCACTAATAAAGAAAATATAATATTGATATAATCTTTATAATTATTTAATAAAAAAAAAAATCAATTCAAAATTATTTATTTTTTTTAAACAATGAAAAAGTGTTAAAATTGATATTTTATTTCTATTTAATATATTTATCCAACAAATTTTATTACTCATTTTAATTATTTTATTATTAATATAAAAGTTTCAAATTAAAATAAAATTAAGTGTATTTTATCGGCTATTTATTAATTAAAATATTCTCAAAATAATTATTAACCTCCGAATTTTTTTTCCCAAATAAAAATTTTTACCTATATTTCCTATCTTCCTAAGCTTTCTTCATTTACCAAGCCAAATTTTTAATTCTCACTAAGGATTTTTAACTATTTTGGTTTAAAATTCTTCTACTATTATACCTAAATGTTTCAAAAAATCTCCCGATTTACGATGACTTAGGAGAATTCCCCAAACTGAAATTTTTCGCATTATTATCAGTAGAATATTTTTAATTATTAAATAACTCTATAGGATTAAGTAAAGGCGGTTTGAATTTGGTAGCCTTACTATTTAATTTTCCCTAACCTTATTATTAAAATTAGCAATCTTCTATATATGTTTCGTTAATTTTTTTATTCTCTTATATTTTTGCATTACTTTCTTTCCTTTTTAATGCGATTTCATTTGCCCTTTAATTAATCCAATTGTCTTTAAAAATATTATTATTTTCTTTAAATTATGAACTCTGATATATTTTCTAACAATCAATAAAATTTTATAGTGATAATTTATAAATGACCGCCTAATCCGATATGCATTAAGCATTTGTAACTCTATATAATTTTTTATTGAAGATTTCATCAACACCAAAATAAGAATTTTGAGATAAAATAGTTAATGCAATTGTTGTTTTAGGTTTTTATTTAATTAATTGATATTAATTAAATTATTCTTCTACTTTATCAATATATTCTATTTTCATATTTTTAGTTATTTCTATTTCTCCAGATTTTATTAAATAAATATCAGTTATTAAGTCCCCTTCTTTATAAAAATATCTATTTTTAAGGATTGTTTCTTCTTTAAAATCTCTTAAAAGACTCATTAATTTGCTATTAGGAATATATTTAAAAAAAGCAAACTGCTTCATAAAGTTAATTTTGTTTAACATTTTTTATTTTTCTAATTCTCCTATTATTTTATCAAAGCCATTTTTCGATAAAACAAATAAATGTGTGTCTGTTTTACACACTATAGACGCAGTTCTATTTTAAATATATAATTTATTCATATTTTATATTACCTTGGTAACGAAGTTATTAAAGCAATTTCTCCAAAAGATTCCCATTAAGAGAAAATTTTGACCAACTTTCGATCTGGATATTTAATAGACAAAAATTAATTATCATCAATGTTATTATCTTGTAATTAAATAGGCTATTATTAATTTGATGTATTTTTATCTTTTTAAAATTTCGCTTATTGCTATTGCTATTGTTATTGTTATTGTTATTGTTATTGCTATTGCTATTATTATTATTGTTATTATTAGTGTTAGTGTTAGTTTTAGTGTTAGTGTTAGTTTTATTGCTAGTGTTAGTTTTAGTGTTAGTGTTAGTTTTAGTGTTAGTGTTATTAATTTTACTATATTTATTAAGATTATTCTTTTGTTTTAAGGCACAGTTTTCATTAAGCACCATACTTAACCTTTTTATTTTTTTAGTAAAATATATATATATTTTTTTTTACCTTTTATTATTATATAAAATTATTCTCCAATATCTCCTTCATGAAAAATTACAGATTATTTTTCGTAAAATCTATATTTGACTTCTCTATATAAATAATTAAGAACCTCTTCACTTTCGAAAAGGCTAGCATTTTTTTAAAAAAATGCTATATTTATTAATACTTTTTTTATGAATAGTTTTTCATTTGCGGTTTTAATCTTCTTTTTTGCTACTTCTATCGTAAGCTATTTTTTTTTTTTTCAAAATTTTATGTATTTCTTTTATAATTTTTTTGACTTCACAAATATTATTTAATGAAAAATCAATCGGCTTTTGCTTTTCAATAATATCACTATATAATTTTTTGAATTCGTCCTGTTACATATTAATTAATTAATTATAAAAAATTATATGTTTAAAAAAATAAAATTAATTATTTTGCTTAAAACAATAAATTTATTTACATTAAAATAATTAATCACAATTTAAAAATATATATATATATATATAAATATATATATATATATATATATATATATATATATATATATAAAATACCATATATTATTTTAAATTTTTTATTAAATATATCTTTATAATAAAAATTATTCAATATTTAATAAATAAAATAACAAATATTATTTCATATAAATAATTATTATATTTAAAAATATATATTAAAAAAATATAAAAAAAATGAACAATTTATTAAAAATTTTAGCCTTAACCTGCCTCATAGTATTAATTACTTGCCAAAAATACTCTGGTGAAGATTACTAAAAATAAACTCGTTAAGAAAAACTTTCTTAACTCTTAGAAGAAATCTTAAAAGACTCTACTCCTGGCAATTTCCCTAGTACTCTAAGTTTAGCTGGTATATTCACTGAATCAATGAAAGTCACAATGAATCTCTAATCAGACTAATTCCCTGAAGGTCGTAAAAAGTTTATCCATTCAGTCGGAAATGTAGCTCATGCTTAATTTTAAGCCGAACCAGATACTCCCTACACTGGCTTCTTCAAAGGAGCAGACAGTTTATTAATTAGACTTTCATGTGCTAAAAAACCAAATCCAACCAAGGAACCTTTAAATAATTTTATTCCTGGAATTGCTTTGAAATATTTAGTTGATGGATAACCTTCTGCTAATTTAGTGGCTATGAATTCTGTTAATGGAATACCCTCATGGAATTTTTTTGCAGAAGAAATATCAAATCACATAGGACTTGCCTCAGGATTATCTTTAAAACTACTCTCTTAAAAATTCGCATCTGCAACAAAATAAATTTAAACTGTTGGCTTGAAAGCTTTTGCTTCACATGATTAAAACGGAAAAGCAGTAGATAATGTCAAATATCCTTGGAAATTGATTTTTAGAGCTCCTGATAATATCAAAGAAATGTTTTCTGATACATTTAAAAACTATTATACTGATTAATTGAAAACTATTCCCGCAGAAACTGTTCTTTATGAAGTTTTTGCTGTTGAAAACCCTGAAGATGGATGTTAAAAGAAAATAGGAAAAATATTTTTGAAAAGTAAACTTAATACAAGTAAATTTGGTGATTAATAATTATTTTTCTAACATTAGGATATGGAAAATGATTTGAAAGAAAGACCTTAATGGAGAGATTATACACCTTCTTGGAGTTTTTGGAATATATTTAATACTCCAGATAAATAAACTAAGAAAATAGAAGGAAAATGTCCTTTCAAACAAATGTTTTAATATTGATAAAAAATATTAAATGAAGAAAAAAAAATTCACAAAAATTTTTTGATATTAGTAAAAAATATAAATATAAATTTTAATTTATTATTATTTTAAATTTATATTTATCTTTATATTTAAAATTATTAAATTTAGTCATAAAATTATATCTATTTTATAATATTTATTTAATGTAATGATTTTTACTTTAAATGTAAAAAGAATTCATATATTATTGAAATAGAATTTATTTTTATTTATATCATTGATAATGTATTTAAAATAAATTAAATATTGTTTGAATAAGTAATTTTTCAAAAAATTAAATTATCTAATTAAATAAATTTGATTATATTATTATATTATATAAATTAATATTATATATCTTTTCTTAAATCAATATAAATTAATAAATAATATTAATAATATATATAAGTCATGATATAAAAATAATATAAATAAATTACGTAATAAAATATTAAATATATTTTTATATATTGTATTTATCTATATATATAATATATACTTTCTAATTTTTATAAAAAATTAATTATTACATTACATTTTATAATCAAAAAATATTGATTTTAAAATTTTCAAATAATTTTTAAAATCGAAAAAAAATTATATTAAAATATTATAGTTTAAATTTAAATAAACTGGATTGCATACTAAAGGCTTTAACTCTTCTTAAAAGAATTTTAAAATGACTCTTCAACTGGTTATTTTACTTCAAGCTATTGGATTATCTAAATTTTTTGTTGAACCACAATTAATATCCATGAAATTCGTATCTGATATAATGCTTCCTTCCTATTAAAAAGTAATTTATTCAAACAGTAATATATTCCACGTCGAGTTTTAAGCTGAACCCGTTGCTTCCTCCATACACAGTTTTAAGTTTTTTTAAAAGTAGCAGACAGTGTAATAATAAGAAAATATTTTGTAATAAAGCCTGACGCAATCAAAGAACTGAAATAGCTTTATTCCAGGAATATCTTTGAATTTTTTAATTGATGGATAGCGTTCTGAAAAAAAAAAATTGTGTTATGAATGTGCATAGGATTTTTTCAGATTTAATCACCTTCCTGCAGTGACTTGATTTAAAACTTAGTGCATTAAAAGTTTCTTTTTGACTTTAATATATATAGACTATGGGTTTAAAAGGCTCGCTGATATGATTAAAATAGAAATAAAGTTTAAAAACCTAAATATCCTTATAAACTAGAATATACTATAAGACTGAATTTAAGTAATTATTGAGAAGAGTTTATTTAAGTAGTATTTATTATGATGCTATTCCTGTTGAAGAGACTGAAATGAATTGCGTAAAAAACAGGTAAAATAATTTTAAAACTAGTTTGAAGATGAAGTATTGTTTTTTAAACATTAATATATAGAAGACTAGTTAAAAAATTATACTGAATGGTAGGAATGATTATATACTATTATATAGAGAAATTATTTGTACTTCAGAATAATAAACAAAAAAAGTCGAATGAAATGCCATTTTTATGAATTTAAAATTTTGATTAAAAATTAATATATTTTCATTTTAATACGAATTTATTGTTTTTATTTTATTTTATTTTATTTTATTTATTTATTTTATTTTATTTAAATTTATTTTATTTTATTTATTTTAAAGATTTTTAATAATTTATAAAAATTAATATTTTCTATTTATTTGATATTACATATTCCTTTTTATATAATAAAATTAAATTTGTTAAATATTTAAAATTTTATACGAGATAATTATTAAAAGAATATATTAATTTAAGATTATTTATATAATTAAAAAAAAATATATCTATTTATCAATTACAACATATTTATTTTATATCTATAAATAATCCAATTAATAATTTAAAATTGCTTTTTAAAAATAATCAATTTAAATTTAATTTTTCTATCAAAATTAATTTTTAAAATTGTAAAATAAATTATTTATAATTCTCAAAATTAAATTATTTCTAAAAAAAAATAATTATAATTAATTTTTTTTATTAATTTTTATATTAATTTTAATATTCATAATAAATATATAAATATAAATTTATATATGTTTAATTTTGTTTATATAGTTATAATTCTGATTTGCGTTTTTTACATTTTAAAATACATTACTAAATTTTTTCTTCTTTCTAAAATATCAACTTTTAATGTTAATATTTTTACTAACATTATAATTATTCTGGACTTTTTTAGAAGAATTAGAATTAATAAAAATATCTTATAATATATTTTGATTATTATATTAACTAAATTAATCAAAAGAGTTTCTATAAATATTATCAGTACTATCACTAATTTAACTTAAGCTAATTATATTTTTATAAGTTGTATAAGTTATATTTTAATCATCTTCTGTGTACTCTTCTAATTTTTTTACAAAGGAATTTTATTATTTCTCTTCTTCTTCTGTCTTACTTTCCTCATCGCCATCATATTCATCTCCATCAACGAAAATATTCATTTCGATTTCACTTGAAATTTCATTTTATTTATTTATTTATTCAATTTGTTTTAAAAATTTAAGCTTGTTTTATTTAAAATTTAAATAATTGTCAGTATATTAATCGTTTGTTTATCTAAAAATGCTCATGACATTATATATTGATATATTATTTTCAGAATCTATAAATTAATCAAAATTATTCATTTTTATAATGCTAGTTCCCCAACTTTAATTTATTATCTCTTCTTCTTATTTAGATTAATATTCTGTTGAAAAATCAAGTATATTTTTATTATCTGATAATCCCAAATCGGCATATCTTGATTATTAATATTCAGATTCCTTTTTTTTTTATAAATAAATAATTAATAATAATTTAATAACAAAAAAAGTAAATTAAAAATAATAATACAAATAATTATTTTTTATTTTATATAGAAATTTTTATATAAAAATTATTTATTAACTATATCTGCTTAGGCAGTATTTTATAAGTTTAAATTATTTTCGTCTTCTGTCTTTTTTTTTTAATTAAATATTTATAAAAAGTTAGTATTTTTTAAAAAAATAAACTCTATAATGTTAAAGACATTCTTATTCAATATTTAGAAATTCAACTAATGGTTTTATTTCGATAAATTTTTATTATTATAATAGTTCATTAAAATAAGTTTATAATTATTATTATCTTTTTTAAATAAATTCTTAATCTTAAACACTCCACCATTTTTTAGAAGGAAACTAAGGAATTATTATTTCTCTTATCTTATTTTTTTAAACATATTTTATAATTTATTCGTGAACATTTTATAAATTACTATATCGTTAATAGCTTAATTACTATTAGTGACAATCAGTACAATTTTCAATAAATATTTAATAATAAATAATATTATCTATTTATACAGAGTTTTAAAAATGAACTTATAATTATATTTTTGCGTTCATCATTTTTTTATTTTCTTATGTAATAAATTAAATTAAATTAAATTAGTTATATAATAAGTAAAAATAAAAATGAAAGAAAATTATTTATATTTATATGTAATTTTCTATGTATTTTTTTAAAAAATATATTTTAATAACTTTATTCTTTAACCAAAATTACAAATTTATATTATTTTATCAATATTTTTACTTTAAAAAATAAAATATATTATATATAATCTATACAATATTCCTTTATAATTTAAAATATAAAAATAATAATTTATCTTTTACAAAGGATTGTTTACAATTATATTTTAGAAAAAAAAAAATATGTATTTTAAAAACATAAATAGAACTCTACTTTTTTATAAAATTTTACTAAAAAACGTTTGTACATTATATTTACATTTTATAAAATTCATACAAATGCAAATTTTTTATTATAAAAAAATTTTAAGAATGTACTTTTATAATATCCTTTATTTTTATTAAATAATTAATTTAATCTCATATATTTATTTTTATTTCGCCACTATAAAATATATAATTAATTATATAAAAAATTCCTTTAATATTAGCAAATATATTTAGATTTCTATATTTATTTTTAATTTTAATTCTGAGATTAATAAAAATGAAATACTTAAAAATAATATAAGAGCTACAATAAAAGAATATATAAATGAAAAAATAGAATAATATATCTTCATTAATAAATGCATTTAAAGAAGTCAAATAGATAAGAATACACCATAAAAATTTATTATAAAAATATGAATTAGGATATATTAATAACATGTTTTATTTCTATTAAAATAATATTCTTACGCGTTAAGAAAATTAATTGCAACAAAAATATATTAAAATAGTTTAATAAAAAATGTTAGAATAAAAAATAAATTAATTTAAATCAGATTTTCTTTATTAATATCAACCACTTTTTACTTTTAGTGATAAAAGTCTAAAAGATAATTTATTATTATATTAAAAATAATTTTTTTAATATAAATAAAACATATTTAAAAATAAAAGCATTTTTAGCATAGTTTAATAAATAAATTAAAAAAAAAATGAAATTATTTATAAATATATTGACATTTACCATAAATCTGTTTAAAATTTATTAGAAGGAAAAAGAGATGTTTTACAAAATGAAAATTACTAATTCGATGACGGAAAAACAGTAAAATAAAAAATGGAAGAACTTGAAATTTTCTTAAAAAAAATTTTGACAAAATATAGAAATAATAAATGATTATATATTATATAATTAATTTATAAAATATTTTATTATAAAAAAAATAATTATTTTTATAAAAATTATAAATAAATTCTATATTACTAATATTAAAATTTTATGTATATATATATAATATACTCATTATTTAAGACAGTTATTAAATAAATTTTAATATATATATATTTTTTATTATTCTATATAAAATAATATAAAATTTCAGAAAAGATAAACAAGCTATAAAAAAAATAATTTATATAAAAAAAATACAAAAAAATATTAAAAAATATTAAATAATAAAAATATAAAAAATATGCATTAATAAAAAATTAAGAGTATAGAAAAATAATAAAATATTTAAATTTTTTTTTAAAAAAAATATAATTTAGAACTTTTGTAATAATATTTATAATAAAAAAAAAAAAAAATATACAAAAATTAATGATATTTATTATAACTAAAAACTTTGTTTTATATATATATAATTAAAAAAAAATTTATAAAATAATAATAATAAATATATATATATATATATAATATATTTATATATATTTTTATATATTTATATATTTTTATATATATATTTTATAATTAAAATATATTTTAATGGGAAGTTCAGTTTAAAAGTAATCTTAATATAATAGCGCACTTGAATTTTTTTAAAAAGTATAGTTCATTAAATGCATTAAAATATTAAAATAGGATTTAAAATATAACCCAAAATCTCAACTTTCACTCCGTTTGTTAATCAAATCTTATTTCTTTCTTGGAGATTTAGAAAAAGCAGAAGAAGCATTTTTAAAATATATTGGAAATGAAGATTTATTAACTTATTCTTTGTATTTAAAAGAGCTTTATTATTATGAAGAATTTAAATCTAGAAGGCAAATTAAAATACTAGAAGAGCTTCTTTTAAAAAATTTTAAAACGCAAACTAACGACCCAATATATATTTTTTGTAAAGGAATTTTAAAATTTATTGATTGCGAATATTAAGTTGCTTTATAATTTTTTGATAATGAAATTTTTTTAAATGATTAAAATAAAAAAGAAGTAGAAATAATGTAAATATTAACTCGAATAAAATTAAAATAAGGTCTATAAATAATTCCTTAAATTAAATAAAATTTGAAAAATAGCTTAAATAAATTCGAACTTTATGTATATTTATCAGAAGCTTTTTATTCATTAGGCATGTTTGAAGATACAATTCAAAATTTTAAAAATTGTCTCTAAATAATCCCTAACCAATTTTAAATTATTTAAAAACTTTTTTATATTTACTTAAAAGTCCAAGATTTTAGCCAAGCCAAGTTTTTTTTAGAAAAATGCATTAGAATAAAACCTTAAGATAGCCTATGTTACAAAATGTAAGGTGACTATTATTATTAAGCTAGTCGAGATGCTAAAAAAGCCTATTATTAATACGAAAAAGGTATTTTATGTAATCCTAATTGCTATAGATGTTATGAGGCTTTGGGGGATTTAACTTCAGAAGAAATAAGACTTTAGTATTATGAGAGTTGTCATAAATTAAGTGTAAATTATACAGATGTAATGATAAAAATAGGATATTAATATATGAATTATTCAGATGATTATTTAGAAGCTTTAAGATGGTTTTTTAAGGCTATTGAAAATAAAGATTAGCATAAATTAATTTATTATTATATTGCTAGGACTTATTATAATAATGATTAATATATATATTCACTTGAAAATTTGGCAATTAGTTTAAACATTACTTATGAGAAAATAAACGATTAGTTAAGTTTGGCAGTAAAAATACTTAATAAATATGGTATGTTTATAAAATATAAATAAGTTGAATGGTTTGTGAATTAATTTAAATTAAAATATTTTTAATATTTTATAACTATTGCCGAAAATCTGGAAAATAAAAATTTTTAATAACTTTTTTATTATAAATTAAACCCACAAAGCAAACATTATAGTTCTTTATTTTATAAAAATATCATGGAAATAATGCATCTAAATATTATTTAGATCTATATGGTAAATGAATAAAAAAATTAATATTTTAAATTTTTTTTTGTAAATTTAAATAAAAATAATGTTTAAATTTTTTGATTTTACTTTGTTAATAAATATAATATAATTTTTTTTATTAAAAATTTTTAAAAATATTAAATATTATATTAAAAAAAAATTAGCAGAAAATTAAAAAAAAAAAAGATATATATTAAAAAATTTAAAATAAAAAATTATAAAATATTATATAATATAAATAAATTATTTAAAAAAAAATATTATTAATATATATATATATATTTATATATTTATATATTTATATATTTATATATTTATTTATAGTTTTTATATAATTTTAAATTTCAATTATGAATAATTCTATTATAATTAATAATAAATATAAAATATTAAAATTATTTATTAGAAATAAAATAACTTTTATATTTTGTCTATTTATTATAATGATTTATATATCTAATTTTATTTTTTATTAAATTTTAAAATTTTATTATAATTAATTTTTTCTTTTTATTTTATTTTTATTACCATTACTTTATGTTATCTTTTTTAAATATTTATTTATTATGTGTTATGACTTTTTTTTTTATTTTTTACATTGAAAGTTTTCTTATTTACTTTCTATTTATCATATAAATTTCTTAGTAATTTTTTATATAATAAAAATATTTATAATAATTATATTTATTATTATTTATAAAAAATATACAATTTGATTATTAATATTTATAAAGAAAAATACTTTTACTGTTTAAATATATATTTGCTTTATATTATTACATTAAAAAAATTTTTTTCATATTATTTATTAATAAAATTTAATTAATTTATGATTATTTATAATAAATTAAATGGTATAATATAGTCATTTTAAAATATAAAGATAAATATAAAATCATTATTTAAAGTATAATATCGTACATATATTAATAAATAAATAAAATATTTTTATTAAATATAAATCAAAAAGCCAATTATTAGTGTTTTTTTATATAATAATAAAAATATTACTATATATATAAATAATTAAAAATACATCTATTATATATTAAATATAATTATGAAAGCTAATTTATTGCTTTAGATTAATATTAAAATAACCCATACCTAAGCGATTCAAGTAATCCTCAAAATAATAATGGAGTAAAAATAGTATAAAAAACAACAACTGCAGTTCCTTCTTAAATTGATACCACATAAGTCGCTAATCCGAAATCTAGAAAAGACTGGAAAAGTGGCACAACATAACTATAGGAATTATTGCAGCAAAGGATGAAGAAATAGAATATTGGAAAAATATGTGCGAATAATAAGAATATACAATTACAGAATAAATTGAATAGAATAACAATGATAAATATAACTTTGAAAATTTATAAAATGAATTATAGGAAAAAATTAATTAAAAAGAAATATAGCTGAATGATATGTTAAAAAAGTAATTAAAAATATTAATTATATTTTTATTTTTTAAATTAAATATAATAATAGACTTAGTGATGCTTAAAATGATTAAAAATAAAAAGCTGAATATATAGAAAACTTATTAAAAAATAAAGAAGATTTAGAATTATTAAATATTAATTTAGATAAAAATATTTAAAGATAAAGAATAATAATTATAAAAAATTAGTTAAGAGTAAAAATGTTTATTTTTTAAATTTAAATTATTATATTATATAATTTTTCTTTTTTCTTTTTAATTTTTTTTTTTTAAAAAAAATAAATAAAAAAACTATAGAGCAAATTAAAAAAATTAAGAAAATGAAAATGAAATAAAAAACTTAAAAGAAGAATTTTCATAACTACTATAATAAAGTGATAATTAAAAAAAAAAGCTTAATGATGATTTTGCTTAAAAAATAAAAGAAAATGAACTTCTTAAAAACAAGTATACGAATAAAAAATATAAAACTATTTTTATTCTTTTAGTTTGATTTAATTAAATGAAGAAAAACAAATTAAAGTAAACGATTTACTAGAAAAAGAAGAAGAAGTTGAATAACTTAAAAAAAAGTAAATCAAATATATTAAAAGAAATTATATTGATATTTTTATATTTTATAAAGTTTAAATCGTAATATAAAAGATAAAGATAATAAAATAAATGAATTAGAATAATATAATGAATAAATTTAAAAATAAATGTAAGAAGAAACTAAAAAATTAAATGATGATCTTTAATAAAAATAAGATTAAATTTAAGATTTATAAAAAGATTTATAAGAAAAACATGATTAACTCAAATAATTGAAAAAAAGTTTATTAGAATAATTAAATAAATATATATATATATATATATATTTTTATTATAATAAAGTTTAAATGAATAAGAATTATCTAAAGATGAATAAATTAAAGACTTAGCAAATAAATAAGAAAAACTTTAGAAATAATTAGAAAATACCTAGAATAAATTAGAATTACAAATAAAGGATAAATAATAAGAGTTAGATAAATTAAAAGAAAAGTAAAAAAAAAAATGTTTATAGAATTAAACATATTTTAAAAAATAATAAAGCCTAAAAGATACTAATCAAAAGAAAGATTATTAAATTAATGATCTAGAATAAAAATTAAATGAAATAAAAAAATAATATAAAAACGATTAACAAGACTTGAGCTAACAGTTGACTGATAAACAAGAAGAATTAAGTAATTTGAAATAAGAGTATAAAATATTTTTATAAAAAATAAATTTATTGTAAAAAATTAAATTTTAACAGATTAGAGTAAACAAATCAAATTAAAGATAAAAAAATAAATGATTTATAGAATAAATCAGATTTACTTTAAAAATAATTTGAAGGTGAAAAGAAAAAACTCGATCAAGATTTAAAAAATAAATAAA
Source organism: Ichthyophthirius multifiliis (assembly GCF_000220395.1). NCBI lineage: Eukaryota > Ciliophora > Oligohymenophorea > Hymenostomatida > Ichthyophthirius > Ichthyophthirius multifiliis. The sequence goes on from NW_004086150.1 coordinate 26,047, forward strand.
ATATTATTGAAAATCTGAACTAAGTGTATTAATAAAAATATTATTAAATATTTTATTTCTTTTAAGTTTAAACGAAACGACAAAACAAAAAGATAAATAAATAAATGATTTAGATATGAAATAATAAAAACTAAAATAATAATATGAGGATGATATAGAAAAATTAAACTAAAATCTTCAAGATAAAGAAGATAATATTTAATAACTTAAAAAAATGTTTTTTTTATTTTATTTTTTACTATATATAAATTTAGTTTAAATTTAATTAAAATAATAGTTTGTAAGATGATAATTAAAAAAAAGATAAAAAAATAAATGATTTTTAAGAAAAATTAGATTAATTATAATAAGAGAATTAAACTGATGTTATATAACTTTAAAAAAAATTACTTGATTAAGAAGGAGAAATCGATAAATTAAAAAGAAAGTAAAACATAAAAAATAATTATTATATTAAACTTTATTAAAAAGTATAAATGATTGTAATATTCAAAAAGCTTAAAAAGCAAACGAGGTTGAAAATTTAGCTTTATAAAATAAAAATTTAGAATATGAATTATAAGAACATAAAGAAGATATTATTGAAAAAGACAATTTAATAAATAATTTAAATCAAAAGTAAACAATTAATAATTTTATTTTAAATTTTCAAAATAAAATATCTAAATAGTAATTTGTAAAAAGACCTTAAAATTAATTAATTAAAATAGAATTTAGATGATTAATAATATTAATATGAAAAAGAAAAAGAAAAAGAAAACTAAATTTTAGCAGAAAAAGATGAATTAATTAATTAACTAAAAAGAAAGTAAAAATATAAAATTTCTATTTATAATATTGTTATAAATATAAATAGCTTAGTAGATTCTAATTTTAAAAATGACCAGAAAATTAATGTACTATAAAATTAATAAGAAGAAAATAAAATATAACACGAAAATGAAATGCTTTTAAAGGATTCTATTATTGCAGACAAAGATAATAAAATATATTAATTAAAAAACGCGTAATATTATTATTCAACTTAATATAAAAAAATTAAATAATTAGTTTAAATGATGTAATAGAAAAAAGAGATTAAAAAATAAACGATTTATAATAAGAATTATAAAAAACAAATATTGAAAATGAATAATAATAATAATAATTATTGAAATAATTAGAAGATAAAAATGACTATATAAATTAATTAAAAAAAAAGTTAATTATATACAATATATATTTCTAATTTATATTTACAATTTTTTTTTAAAGATTAAATGAATAAATAAGAGAAAAAGAGTAAAAAACAGGCGAATTCGAAGCAACTTCTGATATTAAAAATTAATTAGAAAATTTAGTTTTATAATAAAAGTAGATAATAAATGATAAAGATAATTAATTAAACTTATTGAAAAAGAAGTATTTTTTTTTATTGTTTATTTTTGTAAATAATATTTAGTTTTGCTGAAGTTGGTCGATAAAAAGAACTAAAAGCAAATGAATTGGAAGAAACTTAAAATTAAAAAAGTTAATTAGAAGATGAATGCTAATAATTAAATAAAGTTATTTCTTAAAAAGATGCAGATATAAGCAAACTAAAAAGATTGTAAAAAAAAATATAATTATTTGTATTTTTTTCGTTATAAAAAAGAATGACTGATTTGTAAATGTAAAACGAACAAAAAATAAACGAACTTGATTTCTAATAGGAATAAAATAATAAAGAATACGAAAATGAAATCTAGAAATTAAAACAATAACAATAATAAAAAGATAAAGACTTTAATTAATTAAAAAAAACGTAAAATAAAATTATTTATCTTTTTTTTAAAAAAAAATAAAATTAAAAAATACTTAATTAATAGATTAAATGATTTAAATATTTAAAATGAATAGAAACTTTAAGAATTAGACTATATTATTAATGATAATAAAGTATAATAAGAAAAAGAATAATAATAATTAAAATAGACTATTTTAGCAAAAGAAAACGAATTAAATAATTTAAAAAAAAAGTAAAATATATATAAAATATTTTATAAAATAAAAAAAATACTAGTTAAAAATTTACAGATTAATAAAAAGAAGAATAAATAAATGATTTATAAAATGCATTATAAGATGTGAGATTTTAATTATAAAACTAATTGTAATAACAAAAATAGTAAAACGAATTAAAAGATGGAGAAATTAATGCTTTAAAAAATGCGTAAAAATTTTTTTATATATATTTCATATAATATAAATAAATAAGACTTTAAGAAACTAATTAATATAAAGATGATAAAATATGTTAATTAGATGATAAATTTAATACTTTAAATAACTAAAATGATAAACTTAAAACACTCATACAAGATAAAAACAATTAACTTGAAAAACTTAACTTACTTACTAATCAATAATAAGATTAAATAGAAGAATTAAAAAAACTAGAAATAGACTGCTAAAATAAGGATAACTAAATAGCTTAATTAATAAATAACGTTGACTTGTGGAAAGGTTAATTTTAGAAATAGCAAAAAACATTAGATGACTTATTAAAATATTAAGATATATGTAAATAATAAGAAGGAAAATTAGACTTATAACAATAATAAATTGACAGGTTAAATAGAAATATAAAAAATATAGTATAGGAAGGTGATAATAATAAAGCTAAAATTAATGAGCTTGAAATGTAAGCTTTATAAAAAATACAATTAGAGGCTAAATTAAAAGAATAAGAAAATAAAAATTTTATATAAGGAAAAGATCTTTAATTATTAAATGATTAAGTCTAGCAAAAACACTAATAAAATGAAGGTAAATAAAATTTACTTTTTATATTATTTTATTTTGTTAAAAAAAAACAAAAAAAATATTTTACAAAAGACCTTATTGATAAAATTAAAGAATTAGAAAACATAAATAGTAATTTAAATTCATTTTAAGAAAAATCTAAAAACTAAGAAAATTAAATAAAAAAACTTAATTAACTTCTAAATGAAGAAATGGGTAAAGCACATGAATTATAGTTATAATGTGAAAAAGCAAAATTTTAAGAAGGCAAAATTAAAGTATAAGAGTAAAAGATTGCCTAACTTAACCAAGAAATTGATAAATTAAATAAATAAATACTCCATAATAACAAAGAACAAGAGCAATAAAGGAACTAATTATCAAATTTATAAGAACAATTACATAAAGCATAAAAATATGAACAAAAATCCCAAGATTTAGATATTAAATTATGTAAAAAATTATTAATATTTTATATAAAAATATTTTAAAATACTAGAAAATTTATAAAATGAAAATGAAAGATAAAAAATGCTTTTAGAATAAAAAGAAAACTAATTAGATGAATGGAGAAATAAATCTACAATTTCCGAATTTAATTTGAAAAAAGCTGAAGATCAAATAAATTCTCAAAAAAACAAAATAGCTCAATAAGGTTAATAGCTTGAACTTTTAGCAAAGTAATATAATGATGAATTAGAAGAAAATAATGATTTTAAGGCTAAATTAATGTTAGGTGCTAAAGATGCAAATACAATGGAAAAATAAATAGATGTACTTACTAATGAAATTTAAAATTTAATATAAATTTTGTAAGAAAGAGATGAATAAATAGGATAATTGAAAAATAATATAGAGGATTTGTGTAATGATTATGATAAATTGAAAGAAAAAAATAAATTTTTAAACTAAGAAATAGATAGATTAATGATTATTATTAAAGAATTAGAAGAAGAAAATGCAGCTTTAAAGTAAAAATATGTGGATAATAATGAATTGACACTTAAAGTTAGAGATTTACATATGTTATGCTTTACTTTGTTTATTGAAATATAATCTTTAAGATCAAATGTTATTACTAAATAAAAATAAGTTGATGAAATAAGAAATTCTTCTTTATTAGTTTATAAAAAACTATAATGAGAAAAAAAAATTAAAAAAAAATATTATTTAAAATGATAAAAATTATTAAAATAAAATTTATTAAAAATATAAAAATATAAAAATATAAAAATATATAAATATAAAAATAAAAAAATATAAAAATAAATATATAAATGTATAATAATATAAAATTATTAAAATATAAAAATAAATATTTAAATTTTAAACAATTTATCTAAATCTTAAGCTAGTTAATTATAAAATGAAATAATGATATACATTTTAAATATATATTATTTTTATAAATATGCTTAACAAATTTAGATAAAATAATAATCTAAACTTAATTTTATTAATATTTAAATTGTTTTTAGTGATATTTAATTTATCAAACAAAAAGAATTTTTTTTAAAAAAATCTTAATAAAATTTTCAAACAAACAAAACAAATTAATAAATATAATTTTTTAATAGATTAATTTATTTTATTTTGTTTTATATATCAAATAAATTTTCTATTTTTTCTTTTACCTATTATAAATATTATATAATATAATTTTTATAAACTTTATAAAAAAAGAATAATCTGAATATTATTTATTTTTAAATATTATTATTTTATAATTTTCATTATGTTTCTTTATTAAAATAAATATATAAAATTTTAAAGATTTTATTTAAAAAAAGTCATATATATAATAATAAAAATAAATATGTTTTATAAACAAAACATTAGAATGTCATTTAATATTTTATCCTTAATATTAGGTTCATTCTTAGCTATATTGTTTTTATTGTTCAACTAGAATTTTACTGGGTATATTATTTCTTCCTTTTTTAGTATATTATATATATATATATTTTTAAAAAACGAAAATTCTTAAAAAACAAATAAAAAGTAATTAATAGTTTATGCATAATTATTGTAAATACTTATTGCTCATATAAAGATTATGGAATGTATTTTTATGTAACAATTTATCTAGGATATTTTCTATGTTTTAGTGCAATGTATAATTTAAATAATTTTATTTTTTTAATTTTGAAAAAGAATAATTATGCCATTAGATGCTGTTAATTCAATAATTTAAAAAAATATTAAAAATCATTTATAAAATGAATAAGCATCTGAAGATTTTCTAACTTTTTGGAATATAATATATTGGTTGATGTTATTATTGTATTTATTTTTAGTTTATATTTTATAATAATACCATAATAATGGATATTTAGGCTTAAAAAATAAATTTTTGACAATATTTAAAGTTCATAAAAAAATAAAATTTAAAGATAATTTTTTTTTTTTTTTCATAAATAGAAAAATACTAAACTATTACTAATTGAATTTTTCACTTTTGCTTCTTTATGTTGCATAAGCAATTTTTTTTTTGATATAAAAGGATTAGAAAATATAATAGTATTATATAATTTTTCTTTACTTTTTTTTAATAATAAATAAAAAAAAGGGTGTAGTTTTAGCTTTATCTAATATATATGGAATCACAATACTTGTGTTTTTATTTGGTTATGGATTAGTTAAAACCCCTTATTATTTGTGGATATAATCTGATAAAGAAGTTCTTTTAAAATAATATATATCCAATGCTCCTGAATAATTAATTGGCTATAAATAAAGTTATGTAATTATTATATATATATAAATGCGTTTCAAAATAATTTTCTATAATTTTTAAAAGGTTGATTATATTGATATAAATGAAATTTGTTTAAAATCTTTAGATTTAATTGAAAACAATTAGAATTTAAAAAATTATTATTAAATAATTTAGTAAGAATCAATTTCTAAACAATAATTTTTATAGTTAAAAAAGTTTCCTGATACTAAAAAAGACAAAAACATTGAAAATCTAGAATTTATTTTATTTTCACAAATAGATGTTTAAGAATAAACACTTGCCTTAATAAGAGAAAAGCTTAAAATGTATACTTTTTAATACTAAATTCAATACTAAAAATGGTAAAATGTAAAAATAATAATAAATTATTAAATAAATATAAAATATACAAAGTTATGTGATAAAATATATAATCTAATTGATGAATAAAACCTAGAAGAAATGAGTCAAAAAATAAACCCTAGACTAAATGATAATAATATAGACTTAGTAAATAAAATAAATAGTCTTATTCTAAAAGCTCGAGTTTAGAAAAAAACTACAAAATTATTTTATTACATATCTTCTATAATATTATCTATTTATTCTTTTTTAGTTATTTTTTGTGAAACAAGTTTAGTTTTTGGGTAAAAAAACTCTCTATAAATATTTTTCTAATCAGTAAAAAATTCCACTAATACAATAGGAATAATGCTTTTTATTTTTCTTACACTTGCATATGTCACATTTTGTGCTTATTTTGCTTTAAAAAGACTTAAAATATTAGGCTCTTTTGAACTATGTAAAAATTCTACACATAGGAATACTTTTGTATCAAATCTTTCCATATGTTTAAATCTTACAGTAATTTTATATTTTTTTTTCTTTTTATTAAAAAAATAAAATAACTGTTTTGTTAAAAAATAGTTTCCTATATGTTATAATGCAATGCTATTATTTGGAGAAATAAATAAAGAAATCTCAGAAGATGGCAATATATATTAATCTGGTTTTGATAAATTTTATAATCCAATGAAACTAATACCTTTTTTTGGCTACAACTATAATTTAATAGTTTCTTTATTAATAACAATAGTTGCTATTTTGTCTTATTTTGGAAAAACATAGCAGTTAATAGAAAATATATTCAATAACGAAATATAGATGAGAATGTAAATAAAAGACGAATAATTATTTTAAGGATAATATATTATTTTATAAGAATGGAATAGGAGAAAATTAAAATAGACAAAATTTTGCGATTTTGAAATGTAAGAAACTAATGAAAAGCAATAAAAAGAAGTTTATTCTTTTATAAAAATTAATATATAAAGTTTAATTCGAAAATTTGATTTTAGAAAAAATGAGGGATCTTTATAAAAAGAAGAATTAAGTGATAATAAAGTAAAATAGTTTTTGTCAGAATCGGATATTTAAAATAAAAACTAATAATATTATTAAAATTTTAATTGATAATGTGTTTGTTTATTAATTATAAAATATTATATAATAGAAATGTAAATTTTGATATTAAAAAATTATTTAACAAAAAAAAAATATTATTTTCTTTTTTTGATTAAATTAATTAAATAATTTAAATTTTTTAATTTAAATATTAATTAAATTAAAAAAATACACATAATAAAAAACACATTCTAAAAATAATTAAAAAAAACTTATTCATAATTTGAAATTTTACAAAGAATAAAATATTAAAATATTTTATGTATAAAACTTAGACTCAGTAGCTAAAAAAATAGTATGTACTATATCAAGACTATCAATTGCATATGGAATAGCTAAAATATCACTCTATTTAATCATTTAAGGTTAAAAGATAATTTTTTTAAGAAAAAACCTAAAATTATTTTTTAATATCTAATTAACTTTTTTATAATTATAACTCTAATGTTAATATTTCATTAAAACTTAACAATAATTCCATATAGCCTCTCTAAATATACGCGTATCTACATGTTGAACTTTCCCGAAGTTTTTAATTGTAATATTTTTTATTTAATCATATTTTTTATTTAACACATTACACATTTCTGAATTTAATTAACAAATGTAACTAGAAATATGATTCTTCCAATCGCATTCATTAGAATTCAAATTTCTTTATTATTTTTTATTATGGCTATTATGGCTATTATGACTATTATGGCAATTATGGTTATTATTATTATTATTATTATTATTATTATTATTATTATTATTATTATTATTATTATTATAATTATCATTATTATCGATTTTATTATTTTGATTCTCTTTATTTTTTCTTTTTTCAAAAATACTACTTTATCCAATATATATTTAATTGCTATTTTTTTATTCATAGCATTCCTATAAATCATTAAAAGAAAATCTTTATGAATCATTTTCATAAATTTCTTCTTCTGAAATATCACTTTCTTCTATACTTTAATCTAGTTAATTTTATTTTTTTATTAGAATATCAATCACTTCAGTAGTTAATTTTTATGATTGTATATTTTAAGTATATAAATCTAAATTACATCTTGTCTATTTTTCAATATCTTACTCATCTTATACCAATAAACCAAACGCAAAACTTATTGTAATTAATTACTATGTAAATCCTATTGCTATAATAGCAAAAAGTAGTTCTTTTTGGTTCCATACAGGTTCTTATTTTAACAAAAAATTAAATAATTCTTCATTTCTTGCCAAAATTTATTCCGCATTGAAATTTTTTAAAAAATATATCAAATCCCATGCTTTTTTGGATTTCTAATTTAAGACATCAAATCCCTCTTTTAAAAACCCAACATCCTCACAATACATCTAATATCTTTCTGCTAACATAGTAAAAACATATTCACATTCATAAGCACTTGCAGTCATTAAAGTAATTTAATATAAATTTTCATAAGGCCAAGATGACGGTTCAGTAAATATTTATTAAAAACATAAAAAAAATTCCCTTAGGTATTCTGGAAAGAATAAAAAAGGTCTAAACATATTTGGAATTCGCCCATTAAATGAATTATATATATCTATAAGGAGTTTTTTTAGGTTAAATGATGGTTCATCTTAAGTAAAAAAAATTCTAATTTGTTAATAATCTTACTTGGTTTCATTTTATAATTACTAGACTTGCATTATTGAAGGAAATTGTTTATTTTTGAAAAGTGACTAATTAATTACTCTTGTTTGTTTTTTTCGAACAATAGAGGAATAAATTTTTCGGATATTTCCTTTAAAGGATTTTAATAGACTAATACTTATAAACGGGATTGTATTAGGGCTATCATTTGATCATTTTGTTAGTATTATTATAATTTTTATTACAGTTATTCTATATAGGCGTCTAATTCTGAATCTTTTACATAATCGTCGACTATGTATAATGGTAAAGTTCTTTCTATTTCGATAAATTCTTCTGTTTTTAATTCATATTCGAACAGATTTTTATGTTTCTCTATCGTTTCTTTTTGGTTTGTTTATTTTTGCATTTTTAATTTTATTTTATTTTAATTTTATTTTACTTTTATTTTATTAAATATGAAATTATATATATTATTTCTTTATTATTTTTGACAAAATTTAAGATTTTTGTTGTTGTAAAAATATATATAATTACGCTATTTTTAGATAAAATAATATAAATTAAGTAGAGATATAATTAATGAATATTTCAAAGATTTATTTAAAAAAAAAATATACATATATATATATTTAACATATTTTTATTTTTTGTAATTTTACTTTAAAAAATAATCAAGAAAAAAAAAAAAGACGAAAAAAAATGTTATATTGCCTTTTCTTTAGTTTCATTTGATTTTTTTAAAAAATTAAGGGAAAATAAAAAAACCATTAATTAAAAAATAATAAGTAAAACCTAAATTTATTTTTAAGTTTGAGAAAAAAATAAAAATAATAATAACATTTGTTTTTTTATAAAAAAAGTTTTAAAATAATATATATGAATATAAAAAAAACTAATTCAATTTGATATACTTATCATTTTTTTATATAAAAAAAAATTAATGTAAATATTAGGATTTCCATTTCAAAAATTTAATTTTATATAATAATAATAATAACATTTAAGTTTGATAATAATAATTATAACAAACAAACAAAAATTAAATAAATATATTTATTAGATTCAAATTAAAATAAAAGATTAATATTAAAATAATTATTTAATTTTTAAATAAGTTAATAATTTTTTTAATTATCTAAAATTTTTATAAAACTTTTAACAATCTAAAATATATAAATCATTTTTAAAAAAATACTTATATAAAATAAAAAATTATAAGTCATATAAAAAAACAATAAAAGATTAATTTTATTCTAAAATTAAAAACTCTAAAAAGTTTAAGTCATAAACTTTATGTTTAATTAATATTTTTTTTTGGTTATTTTAATATATATACATATTCAAATATTATTAGAAAAAAAGGCTAAAGTCTAAAGTTGTCACTAAAAAAATATTGTTATAGTCGTAATTGCTATATATAGAAGTTACGAAATATAGATAAATTAATAAAATGCTATTTTCAGAACAGTGTTCAAATATAATTTATCTGTATAAGTTTTATTTGCACTAAAATTATAGAAGATAAAAATAATTAAAACATTAATTTAAAAATTTATTATTATAAATATAATTTAAACAATGGTTATTTATTTTTAATGAAACAACCTGGCACAAATAAACGAATTTAAAAGGCATTATTATTATGAAAATCAAAATATTTATAAGCAGTAATTTATATAATAATTTAGATAATAGTAAATCATAAAATGAAGATAAAAACGTGGCATTTTATTATAAATTTTGTGAAATTAATTGAAAAAACTTGAATATTAAAAAATATAAAAATTTTATGTAAAATTAAAAGATATATAATATATAATTCATAATTAAATAATATAATTTAAGTGAATATAAATAATGATTTTTATGTATAATTTTAATAAATAATTACAATATAAATTAAAAATATATTAATATATATTTTTTTATTTTAAATAGATTTATATTTGTATTTATATTTAATAATTATTTATTTTTATATATAAATAAATTTGATTTAATTTAATTTATATATAAAATTTTATATATATTTTTTTTTTAAACAATTAAAGTTATAATTTTATTATAAAATTTAGCTTTAATATATTTTTATATCTATAATTTTTCTATCTTTTATTTATTTTATAATTAATATTATATTAATTTAAATAAAATAAAATTAATTGTCATTTTATTTTTAAATAAAAAATAAAATTGTCATTTTATTTTTAAATAAAAAATAAAATAAAATTTTTTTTGGTAATATTTTTTTTTACGTATTTTTTTGAATTAATTATAAAAAAAATATCTTTATATATTTCTTATTATTATGTTTTTATTTTTTTAATTATAAAATTTTAAATTTATAATTTATTATTTTAATTTGTTCCTATAATTACTAAAAATAATAATTTCAAATATTAGATTTAAAATTGCTTTAAATATTTATTATTCTATATTAAATTTAAACTTTTTATTACAAAAAGTTAAATTAAATATATTATTTTAGTATTAACATTAAAAATAAAAAATATATATTTATATTAATAATATATTAAAATAAATATATTTATAATTATATGATTTAAATAATGAATATAAGCATTAAAATTATTTTAGACATTACTACAACGAATTTAATTTAATTTTAAAAATTAAAATATTTATAATCTTTATTTATTTTTATAAAATAAAAGAATTAATTTTATACTAATATATATATTTTTTGTTTAATTAAAATTATTTATTCATCTATAACTTATTGTATTATTAATTTTATAAAATTTTTGTATAAAAAATAAATAAATATTTTATCCCACAAAAAAAATTAATTTTTATATAGAAATTATTTATTAAACAAATAAAATGGGAAATTTAAACAATAACAAAGACAAAAGTTTAGAAATATCAATATAGTCTTTATAAGGCAATTTTTTGTACGAAAATTTAAATTATAATAATTACTAAAATTAACCAAAAAAAAAATAATAAATTCAATAAAAATTAATAAAAAAAATTCCGTTTTTATTTTATAATTACGACAAATAATAATGTGTAAACGCTTTAAATTAGTTACTTTACGAAATAAATTAAATAAATACAGATAATTTCTCCAATATAGAAACTAATTTAGAGCTCTTATGGAATTAAGAAGACGAGAAAATATATTTCGGAGTCAAATATATGGACATAAACTAAATAAAATAATAATTGGCTCTCCAAAATTAATAAAACATATATGAAAAATACATAAATCAAAAAAAAAATCCCATATAAATAAAAATAGCTAAAATAGATTTCGAACTTAATTGTAGAGCTAATACCGTTTATAATTCTATTATTAACTTTATAAATTTCAGTAACAAATTTTAATTAATAAACATAATAGAAACAAATGAAAAACATAAGTTTTAAGTTTTCTAAGCTACATATAAATAATTCCAAAAGTAAACAAAAGAATATTGTATAGCTAAATAAACTAGATTTTACAATAATAGTATTAATATCTGTTTTATGTCAGTAAATCATCCTAGTAGTATTTTATATGAATAATAGAGAAATTATATATTAAAAGCCGGAATTACTTTATTTTAGAAAACTTGTATGTTATAACAAAATAACGAAAATAATATTACGAGTATATTTGATAAAAATTATTAAGGATCTTTTTCTATTGAAGAAATAAAAGAAGAAAGTCAATATTAAAGTGATATTAGCTCATTATAAGAAAATTAGTTTAAAACTAAGTTTTGTACTTATTTGGAATTTATTTAAGATGAAAAAGAATAAAATAAAGATGCAAATGATATATTTTTATTAAATGAATTTTAAGAAATAATTACTTAGTGTAAAAATATTGTTAATTAGATTAATAATTAAAAATATAGTTAAATTTGATTTGATTTTATATAAAATTTAGATTAAATATGTAAAAATATTAAAAAAAACTTAAATAAAATACTATATAATAAATTATATATATATTTTAATTTGTTTAGTATATATTAATATATGTTAGAATAAATATGTGAACTATTTACTTTTAGTTGTAATTATTTTATAATAATTAATTAATTTACCATAAGAATAAAAAATATTAATATGATTTTTAATAAACCTACAAATTATATTTAAACTAAGAATATAATCTAAAATAAATTTGAAAAAAATAGAAAAACTTATAAAAATAACATTATTTTATAAAAAATATATTAAAACTAAATTATTGATAATCAAAATAAAAAATTATTTTTTATTATATTTAATTAAAAAATAACATTATTATTTAATTATATATTAAAAAATATTTCCATTAAATTAATAATAAAATATAATTATTATTTTAATTAATTTCTATCTTTTTTTATATTTTATTTATAATTATAGTAAATTTATATAATATAATGTTTAATTTGATAAAAATTAAAATAAAAATATTAAATTTATTAAAAAATATTTATAAAAAAAAAAAAATTATATTAAATAGGTTTTAATTTAATACTGTTGTTAAGTTTTTTCGTAAACTTTAGTAAAATATTTTGAGTATTTATATTTACAAACAGCCTCTTCTTCATAAACAAACGTAATAATAAGTATTTTATATTTGGATGAGAAATTTATTAAAAAGAATT
>NW_004086149.1:0-29072 GCF_000220395.1 Ichthyophthirius multifiliis
ATAATAATAATAATAATATATATATATATATATATATATATATATATATATATATATATCATTAAAATACTTTTTTTTTTATAATATAAAATTTATTTATAAAACATATTTTTACTATTCTAATTGTTACTATATTAATTATCTATAAAAATAAAATAATATTAGTACTTGATATTTTAAATTATGTAAACCTTAATATTATTTTCCAAATAGTTATTTTAAAGCATGTAAATTATCTATATATGAATTACATTAAAATAATTACTAGATTCTTTAATATAACAAAAAGAAACCCTATTGTTTTGGTTTGATTAATTATAATAAAAGAGTCAAAAACTTTTTAACATGCATAAAATCAAATAAGAAATATAAGAAAAAATGAATTTATGTTAAAAATCATGATAAATAAATAATTAGAAAATTTAAAAAATAAAAACTTTTTGTTAAAATTATAAATAAAAAATATTTTATTTATATTTTTTTAATAAAAAAATTATAAGAAGATTAAGATTTTTTAAAAAAAGAGAATATATGAGCTTTAAATATAATATTATAATATGAAAGAAGAAATCATAAAATTTTATAGGTTATGATATTAAAATAATGATAAAAATAAAAATAAAAAAATACTTAATGGGACCAAAGAAATGCAAGTTTTTGATTTATACTTGATAAAGGAATTAAAAATTTGATTAAATTAAAAGTATATTAAATAAAAATCTTATATATATAATTAAAAATAAACTAACAAAATATAAAAATAAATGAAAATATTTATTTAAGAAATAAAAATTATTTTTTAAACAATATAATTTAAAATATTAATTATTTTAAGAATTTAAAATAATTATTAAAAAAAACCTAAAAAGAATCATCTAATTTTATAAATATTTTGATAAGTTTAGTTATAAAATTAAATAAATTAAAAAAATATTAATACTTATATATACAATAAAATTATTAAATGAAGAAAATAAAAAAATATATATTTAATTAAATTTTAAACAATAACAAATAAATTTTTATATTATGGGATTAAGGTTTCTATTTTGATTTTTAGTATTTTTTATTCTTTTTTTCTAAATCGAGTATTTTTTTAAACTTTTTAGGATTTATTATATTTGTTTAGAGATACAGGGGGGGGGGTTATCTAATATTCTTAGTGTGAAAAAGAGTATTTTTTAAAGATTTTTTTTAATTTTTATTTGTTAATATTTTCAAGTATTTTGTTAATATAGTATACTTTTAGAGGTTCTAAGTAGCTTTTAATTAACTTTATTAAAAACTATTTATATATTAATATATATTAAGAATTATATAGATTTTTTTCTTTATTTAAAATATATATATAAAATTAATAAGCTTAAAAATGTTATATATCTAAAGCATATCTTTAGGACAATTATAGAATTAGATAATATTTATAATTTTGATTTATATAAAATAAAATATTGGATCTTTTAAGTTGAATTATATATATATTTATGAAAACAATATAAAATAAATCATATTAAATAATAAATATATATTAAAACAACAATTAAACTATAAATATTAAATATAATTATGTTAATAAAAATAATAAAGCAATTATCATATAAATTCACATAAATTATACTATATATGAAATATAAAAATAAAAAATAATAAAATTAACTTAAGAAAACAAAACAAAAATTATATTTAAAAAAAAAAAAAAAAAAAAAACTAATAATTTTTAACAAAAAAATATTTAAAAAACATTACCAATAATTACTTCAACAATAATATATATATAAACCATTAAAAATGTATAAATAAAATATAATGAATTACATTTATGATGATAATCTTGAATAATTAAAAAGGTTACAAATATAATAAATAGACTTAAATTTTTTACAAGAATTTAAGCATATACCAATCGACATATAAATGACTCCTTTAATACTCGCCTGTTATTTAGGCAGGTACGATATAATCAAATATATGCTAAATAATAAAAATATAGATTTAAATATGGGAAGTGAAGATAGTGGATTTACTCCTTTAGGTATATCATGTATGAATGGATATTATGAAGTAACCGAATTATTATTAATAAAAGGAACAGAAGTTGACAAAAAAAACAATCTAGGGTAACCCCCTTTATATCATGCATTCGCGAGATTAGAAGAAAGTGTAAACCAATTCGAAAATAAAAGACTATGTCTAAAATTGGCTAGTTTATTACTTAGTTATAAAGCGGATATAAACTAAATAGTAAATTATAAAAAAGGATATACTTTACTTATGGTTTTTTGTTCAGTTAAATATAAACTTAATCCAAAAGAATTGGAAATTAATAAATAAATTATTAGCTTTTTACTTGATAATGGGGCTAATGTTAATTTAATATGTTTTAAAGGAAAGAATGTATACGATATGCTAGAAAAACATTAAAACAAAGAAAATTTACTTAATTTAATATAAAATAAAAAAATTAATAATAAAAATATTATTAAAGAAAATGTTAGTTTATCAATTAATATTACTAATATAGCTTAAGAATGTTTAATTGAAAAAAATTAATAAGAAATTAATTAATGTTGCAGTTTGTTTTCTTTTTTATACTGAAAAAAAAAATACATATATTATATATACATACTTTAAATATTTTTTTTTAATTTTTTGGTTTTTTGTTTTTTTGGGTTTTCATAAAATTTCATTTTTTTTTTATATTTTATTTTGAATAAAAAAATTTTTAAATAGAAATAAATATATAAAAAAATGGAATTTATTAATATTTTTAATTTAAAATTAATAAAAAAAAAAATATAGTTTAACAAAAATTTAATATATAAATATTAATATATATAATATATTATTCTTATATTTTATCTAAAAGTAAGAAAAAAAAGAAAGAAAAAAATGCTTTTACAATTTAAATTTTCAAAGTATTATTTGTGTATTGTATATAGGTGTATAAAATTTATAAGTTGTATATTTAGTTTTAAATCTTTAAGTAATGCAATACAAATTATATTTTTAATTATTATAGTTATCTATTCCCGTATGATTTCTTTTTTATATATATATAATAAACCAAATTATTTTATTTTTTTTACTACAGTTACGTGATCACAAGGAGTTATAGAATGTCCTGATTAAAATAATTAAATTAAAGCCTCAGCATTATCTTAAGGTGTGTTTTTATAATTATCAGTTTGATTATCTGCATTATTTTCTTCGTCCATTTAGTTTGAATGTTATCTATTTATTTTTGGTCTCCACATACTGATTTTTATAGCATTTCTTTTCTTAATAGAATGAACATCTAATAAATGAGGAGGCATTTATGGAGCTTTTTCATTAAAGGAAGTTTAAATATTAACTGAATTTTAAAGTGCAATCTAAGCTTATCTTTATAATGATTATTTATCAAAAATATGGTTATTTTTTCTATTATTTTTAATTTAAAAAAAAAAAAATAATAATAATAAAATAAAATGTATTTTACTATTTATTATGAGAACTAATAGATTAAGATGAATTTAATTATTATTAAGTTAATTATTATTATTATTATAAATTATTTTATAATAAACCTTATTATTAAATTTATAAATATTATAATTATAAAAGTAATTAGAGTTATTACTATTATTATTATTATTATGATAATTATTAATTTTATTAAAAAATTTATTATTATGTTTAATATTATTATTATTAATTTTATTATTATTATTGGAATTATTTAAATTAGTTAATTTATTATTATTACTATTTTTAGAATTATTATTATTATAATTAAATATATTATTATTATTATAATGTAAATGAAGGTAATTATTGCATTTAGTAATATTGTTATTATAACATAATTCCCTGTCCTTATATTTACTATTATTACTATTACTACAATTATAAAAATTAGGCTAATTATTATTAATTTCCCTATATATTATTACTTGTATTATTCGAATAATAATTCATTGTATTTCGAAATTATTTAGAATTATTATTCGAAGAATTTATTAAAAATTTAGAAGAATTGATAATATTTCCTATTAATTTTCCTGATCTTTCTATATTAGTAGTATCTATAACATTATTAATATTTCCATTATCATCAGTATGTGTGGGATCATCAGGTGAAAATCTCCATTCACCATCCACAATATATTTATAATAATATAATCCAGGTCTTAATTTCTTAAAAAAAAAAAAAAAAAAAAAAAAAAAAAATTTTTCATTTTTGTTTAAACCAAAAGTAAGTAAAAATAAAATTATAAAATGCAAAAAATTTAAAAATAATTATCATACATAATATTTAGTTTTACTAATATTAATTCGAAATGATTTTCTTGCTTTTCTAATGGAATATGTTCTATCCAATTTGTAAATGTTCCAGATAAATATACTTGTTTGGCTGGATGTGTCCATTAAAATATTGTATTTATAACTATATTTTAAATTATTAATAATTCATTTTTATACGTTTATTTTATTTATGTATTTACAATTGTTTTTATTTTCATTTAGACTATTAATTGATGATTATCTTTTATAAATTTTTTGTAAAATATTTAATAGGAATATTAATTTTTTATCTTTAAGTACCCAGAATGATTTAAATTATTCATGAATATTCCAGAATTTTATAAATCTTATGTATTATGTAATTTAGAACTTTGTGAACCCATTATTTATTAAATTTTTTAAGTTTTGTTTTTTTTATGATATGTTGTTATTTTTTAATTTAATTTGTAAAAAAATATTTTTTTTTTTATAAAATAATTAAAATTTGGTGTATTTTTTTATTTTATTATTAAATACATATAAATTGAAATTTATATTTAGAAATTAAATTAAAATCATATATATAAAATAAAATATTAAAAAATTATTATTTTTAAAATAAATGTAAAAAAAATATTTAAAAAAATTTAGATAATAAAAAAAAATATATAAATATAAAATAAAATAATAATAATAATAATAATTATATATTATATAATAATAATTTTATAATAATAATAATAATAATAAATTATATATTAATAGAAAAAAATAAAAAATAATTATAATAATATTAAATATATAAATATATATATATATATATATATATATAATATTTGAAAAAAGTTTTTTAATAATCTACTACAAAAATTTAATCTTCAATATCATTATATTATTTAACTTTTTTTAAGATCTATAATTAATTCATTTTTATGATTAATCCTTTTTCTTAGATTTTCTATTTCACATTAAAAAAGTACACAAAATTCCATTAATTAAATATTTTTTATATAAACCTAATTATTTATAGTAATTGATTGTTTGAGCTAATCATTTTCATTTTCTATTAAAAAATTTTGATTGTTTAATCTATCTATTTCTGAGTTTAAATGAATATTTTTTTCAGCAATTAAAAAGTAGTTTTTTTCCATTTTTTCTAAGTTTAAAACTTAAACTTTTATTTAAAAAATGAAATTATCCTTTTACTTTATTTATTGTTCCAAATTTTATATTTATTCATTTATTATTTCTTATTAATCTTCTTTTTTTTTATTATTTCATCATTTGTTAATTTATTTCTAATAATTCTTTTGCTTCTTAATTTTTTAATATTAATAATTCCTTTATTTTTACCAAATTTTATTTTTCTTCTTTCATTTTAATAATTTCATCTTTCATTTTTTCCATTTCTTCTAACTCTTATTCATTTTTTTTTTATAATTCATTATATTTTTCCCTTAAAATATCCATTTTTTCCAAATTCTTCATTATAATTTCATTAAGCCTATTTACTTCTTATGTAAGTCCTTTTTAATGTAAATAGTCTTAGTATCCACTTTCTTAGGAATTCATTCTCTGTAATTTTTTCCCTTCATTTTTAATATTTTCTTTTTAATTTAAAATACTTAATTTTTATTTTTGTAAATAAATTTAGTCTTTTTTTCTTAAACGATCTATTTCTATGACAAATATACATACTTTTTCCTCTAATTCTTATATTTTTAGATCTTTTCCATTTAATTTTTCTTCGAATTCTTTTATTTTTGCTTATTTTTCCTAGATCTTTTATTCATAATAACCTTTAAAATAATTAAATTCATTTAAAATGTTTTTTTTTCAATTTAAATTTATTTTATTTATTATTCATAAAAGTCCAATTTTTATTAATTTTAATGACTTTTTTCAAATTAAAATATTTAATTTTCATAAAGATTTTTCCAATAAAAAATTTCTTCGTTTTTTTCTTAGACTATATTCTTTTATATATCTTTTTTTAAATCATTTGTATAATTAAATTTTATTTTTATACCTAATTATACATTTTTATTATTTCCTAAATAAGGACCAAAAGAATATTCTATACAGGCTTGAGATTAAAATTAGTTATTTGAATTCATTTTATATTTTTTATAAAGAAATGAGTTAATTAAATAAAAATTATTTCTTATATAACTGTAAAAATTTTTTATATATATTATTTATTTTAGCAAAAAATAAGCTAAAAAAATTAAATATATAATTATTTATAAAAAAAAATAAAAATATATATAATAATAAAAATATTAATATTTATTTAATTATAAATAAAAAAATATATAAAAATAATATATAATTAAATAAAAATAATTTATATATATATATATAAATAAATATAAAAAATATATATTAAGTAAATTATGTATTTATATAAAAATAATATAGTTAACAAAATAAAATAAAAATATAAATATATAAAATTAAATATTAAATTAAAAATATATAAAAAATTTATATTTTTTATTAAAATATCAATTAAAATATTTAATTAATAATATAAATAGAAAAAATAAATAACATATATAATATAATATCTATATATTTAATATAATATATAATATCTAATTTTTATATATTTATATAATTTATATTTTTTATTTATATATATAAATTTTATTTTTATATTATAATTATATTTATTTTATATTTATTTTTTTTATATATTTTTATAATTAATTTTTTTATTTTTATTACTTTTTATTATGTATTTTTTTTTATTATTTATTTTACTTTTTTATATTTATACATTATAATACTATAATAATTATTTTTTATTAATTGAATCTTAAATATTTTTTTTTTATATAAAAACAATCAATTAAAAATATATTATGATAAATATAAAATTTATAATTGAAATTTATAAATAATAATATTTTTTTTTAAAACATTATAATATTTTTATTTTACTAAAACATTATTTTAATAATATTAAAATTATATCTGATCTAAAACTATTTTACTTTTTAATATTATATTCATATAAATAAAATTTTTGTATATATAAATTTTTATTCTTAAAATCTTTTATTTTTTACATAATCAATGTTATTATTATTAAATATTTATATCTTTATTATTATTAAAAAATTTTTTATGAGGTAATTCATGATAATTATTATTTTCATTTAATATATATACATTATTATTAGATAATTGTCTTTTATCGGTATTTTATTAATTTAAATTATTATTATAAAAATGATTTGGTGTTTAATATATACATTTTGTTTAAGGCTAAATAACAGCAATTTCTTAATTCTCATATTCTATCATAAAATTTTATTCTTCATCATATTAATTTGGGAATTAATAATAATTTTATTCGTATAAAATAGTTTTTTTTTATAAAGTTTAGCTCTTTAATGTTTTATTTCTTATAAATTGTAATTTTTTATCGTATTAAAACATATTTTAGATATTTAATATTTCAAGATTTTAGTTAGATATAAATTTAAGATTTATCTCTTAATTTTTTCTATACTAAATAAAATATTAAAAGCAAAAACAAATATATATAGATATAAAAATATAATATATAAAATAAATTTTGTATAAAAATAAATATATATATTTTTATATAAAATATATATATATTTAATTATAAATATATTTTTAATATTTATTATATTTTATTTTTTTTACTATTTTTTTAATTATATATAAATAATATATAAATATTTATATTTACTTTGTCTAATCTTTTATAAAATTTTCCTATTTAAACTGGATGAAAAAATGATAAACCGTCTAATAATTTTTCTACGCATTATTGTCTTTTATATACATTATTTTTAATATCCTTTATTTATAAATAATACCTTTTTTTTTTTAAATTAAATATCTAATTTATTTTTTTACTGTTTAAAATTATTTCTGCTTTCGAAAAATTATTTTAAATAAGGTAAAAATTTATAAACTATTATTTCATCTTAAATATTACATAATTTTTTAAAAATCTCAACACATCTATTAAATTCCATACATTCTTTATTAAATAAAAATATAATAAAAACTAAAACATAAATAATAAAATAACCATTAATATTTTATTAATATCCATAAATTAAATAAGGAAGTGACGAAGAAAAAAAATTTGCAATAATATTTTTAAAATATTATGAAACAGATTTTTTTCTATAAATACCTATAGTTCCAATTTTTAACTACAAATGTATTAAAATTCAAAATAAAAAAATAAATAATACTCTTAATGAATCTAAAATATAAGTCAAGGCATCATTATTAGGTTTTTCTTAATTTAACATTTCGCCTATTTTTTAGATATAATCATGCCTAGTTTATACAAATTATCTAATCTTTGATTAGTTTTTATTTATTTTTTAATATATATAAAAACTTCAAATGATTTAGTATCTAATATTTCAATAAGCTATTTTTAATTATTTTATATTTTAACACACTCTTATTCTATTAATTAAGTCAAACTAGTAATCTATTGAATTTAAAAATAATATTTTTAAGATAATATTATTATAACTTTTTTTTCTAAAAGCTCAATATATATTTTTTTCGCTATCTAGAATTTCTCGCAGATTCTCTATTTTTGATTTCTTTTTTAATATTTTTCAGGCTTTGTTACAATATCAGCAGATCTTGAAAAATAATCTTAATCATCAGAATTTTCAATAATTTTTTATTTTCAACAAAACTAAAATAAAAATACAAGTTAAAATTAAAAAAAAAAAAAAAAAAAATTGAAATATATATTTAAAATTATAATATAAATATATATATATATATATATATATATATATATATATATATATATATATATATATATATATCTATATATTTTTATATTTTATATTTATATACTTAATACTATTTTTTTATCTTTTTTTTATATATTTATATTTATACATTATAATTATTACTCTGTTATATTCTTCAAGTTTAATATAGATGATATTTTTTTTATATATGTATTTTTTACATTTCCTTTTATTTTGCATAAATTTTTTTAATTTGTATTATCGTTATTTTATAAAAGTTAATTACAAGATTTTGCATTTTTATTTTTATAACCATTTTATTATAAATCTGCATTTAAAATATTTGTTAATTCTTTTTATTTTTATAATTCTTATTAATCAATATATTATTCTAAATCAGACGGATTTTTTTTTATAGCATTTATTATTTAGTTTTTGTCCTAAATAATTGTATTTTTTATAAAATGATTTTAATTATCTTCTTCTTTTAAATTGTAATCCATTTTTTATTTTTATTTTTTTTAAGTATTTATATTTGCATAATTTTTTTCTAATTCTTTTTTTTATTTTAAAAAATGTTTTAATTATTATTTTCCATTTGAAAAGATTAATAATTATCATCATCAAATTTCTCGTAATTATTTACATCACCAAGCCTTATTTCACTTATATCTGTGTATTAATATTAATTATTATCTTGTGCTTCCAATAAATAATTAACTTTAGAAGATTGATTCATTTAATTAATTATATATAAAAAATTATTTAATATATTTTTTTTATTCTTAAATAATATACTTTTTGATTTTTATATCTTAAAAAATTAAAAAATAATGATATATATATATATACTAATTATTATTTTTAAATTAACATTTTTATATGTTTATATATATACTGTAACTCCTTATTAATTATAGCAATATTTCCTCAATTTGTAAATTATCAAAGATTTCTTTAATTTTATTTATTTCCATAAATTTTATAAAACTATTGTTAATTGAATTAAAAAAAATCCTTTGTACAAAATAATATTCATTTACTAAATAATTTCTTAAATAATTAAAAATATTTTTATGATATTAAATCTAAATCAATCTTAAAAATGAATTAAATAAATTTTATATTTTTAGTATTTTCTATTTTTCGAAATCATATTTTTAATCTTAAGCAATAATTTAATTTTTATTTCTATTACATTTACATTTTATCAATTTTTTAATATATTTTTATATTTAATAATTTAGTTAAACCATTTTTTTATCATTTTAATATAAGCTAATGGCTTTAATCAATATTTTTCAAAAAAAAAAATTCAAAAAAATACCATAATCAAAATTTATCTTATAATAAATATATGTTATTAAAAAGATTTTCTTACAATAAATTAAAAATAAATATAAAAAAAATTTAAAATTTTATATATTTAGATTTTTTATAAAAAAATAAAATAAAAAAATAATTTCCCAAAAAGATATTTTTAAAATATATTTTAAATAAATTTATATAATATAATAAACTTAAATTATAATTTTTAACAAACAATTTAAAAAAAAAATATTATTATTTCTTATTTATTTTTTTATAAATATCAAAACCTTTTGATGAAATTAATTAAATTTATCTATTTTTATTTATATTTTAAAATAAATGTTATTATTATTATTTTTAAAAATGACTAAAATTATAATTACTTTGAAAATCTCTACATTTTATTTATTATTTTTTGAACAATTTAAATTTTAATTAACATATTCAAATAAAATAAAAATTTTTATTAATAAATTGTTTTCGTTTATTTTAGTGAGTGTTAAAAAAAATGCTTAAAATTCATTTTAATTATTATTTTAATTTTCTATTTTTTATTATTTTTTAAAATTTCTAATGTATAATTATTGTTTTTATAATTAAAATTATACCTTTTCTTAAAATAATTTTTATAGTATTTAAATACATATCTATGTATTTTATTTATTCGCAAGGAGATTCAGATTTATTTAATAAATTTAAATATGATATTGATTCTTAAAAATCATAATTAATTATATTTTCTCCAATAAATACATTAATAGAATTAGAATTTTAAACATTTTTTATTATTTTAGAAAGTTTATCTTATTCTTGCTTATATACGAAAGAAAATAAATTAAACAAATATTTATAAACGTTAGTAAATAAATAAGATTCAACTGCAATCCTACAATAAGGAGAAATTTTTAAAGTTTCTGATTTTCCATAATTATAATCACTTAATATACTTTTAATTATTTCATTTATAAATTATGATAGTTATTAAACCTATTTTTTTAAAAAATATTAAAATTAATTTATTTTTTATAATTTATATATATTTTATACAGGAATTAGTAACTTTTTAGAATACTTTTTAGGTTAATTGAATTAAGCTTTAAAATATTACAAAAAATTACTAACTTTCTTTCCTACTCCATAATTAGATTAACATAAAATTTTATAAAACATAAAATAAGAAATAGATTCTAATTCATATTTAGATTCTTTTTATGAATGATGCTGATTAAATTAAATTGCTAATTATTTTTTTTTATTTTTTTTTTTTTTAAAAAAAATACATTTCTAATCTAATGAATTTTATTAAAATTATATATTTAACTTTTTTATTAGTTTATTTATAAATTTATTGTAGTTTTCAATAAATTATTTAGATTTTGATATATCCTATTTTATTTTATTTAAAAAAAATAAAAATATAATAATTATTTTAATATTAATACCGCACCATTTATTTAGTATAAATTTATTGCTTTTATTTATTTTAAATGGTTAGAATATAATTTTATTTTAAATATAATCAAATTATTTTATTAAGAACATTATTAATTTCTTTAAAAAATATTTAAAATGCATTGAATCAAAGGTTTTTTAAAATATTTTACTATAACAATTTATTGAGGATTACTTTCTATAATTTTATAGTCTCTAATGTTTATTTTTAATATTATATAATATTTAATTTTGTTTACATTTTTTCAATCATCTTTTTAAACTTCTCTTCAAAAAGTCTTAATTCCATTTCTTATTAAATTTTCGTACTTAAGATTTTATATATCTTTTATTTATTTTAAATTCCCCATGTTTCTAATTTTGACTACATACTGCTCTTAACAGTTTAATTATAATTTTAAGTATTAATATTGATGTTATTATTTGCTGAATTTCTATTTATATTATAACTTATAATATGTCTTTTGTAAATAATAAAATAAATTAAAATTCTTATTTAATAATATTTTTACTCATTATTTTCTCTTTAAAATAAAGAATTTTAAATGATTTAATTTTTTTAAAATGAGATTAAAAAACTTCTTTATTTTAACTACTCGATTAATCTATAATTATAGTAGATTAATCTTAATTATTCAACTTTAGCTAAGATATATTTTTATAAATAAAAAAAATACTATAATTTTTTTTTGTTCAATAAAACATACATCTAAATTCAATATTGAATTCCCTAAATTTGACTTTTCGAAACCTTTTTAGATTTTTGCTCTGGATGAATCAACACTTTTCTTTTTTTATAATTAAAGATATAAAATTTGAATAATTAAATTTGAATTTAAAAAAATAAAATATTGCTTATAATGTTTATATTATACGTAACTATTATTGATATTATGGTTAGTTTTGTCTAATTGATACATTCAAATTAATTAGTTTAATTTTTTATTAGAATTATTTTATTTTATTCAATTAAAATAATATTTTTAAAATATTTATAAATATTTAAAAGCATTTATTTAAAAAATAAATTAATCGAATATAAATTTGCAATATTAATTAATAAAGTATATATTTATAAAAAAAAATATTAAATGATATATAATTAAATTAATAAATAAGATTAACTTTTTTTTTTTTGAATATAAAAAAAATTAAATATAAAATTTATTTCAAATATTTTATTCATCTCTAAATTTATTATTTGCCATTAATAACTTCAAAAAATTCAAATATATATATATATTATCAAAACAAAAATAATTCTATATTTATATAAGTATAAAATATGTTTGAACAAACATAACAAACATAATTTAAAATATATTATTACTCACAGTAAAAAAATATATTAATTAACTTTTATAATATTTAAAAAAAAAAAAAATTATTAATTATTATATATCAAGATTATTTTTTTTTGTTTTCTAATTAAAAAAAAATAAAAATACGAGTTTTCAAATATATTTATTTTTTGAAAATTAATTTCGACATAATTTTTTTATTTTATATAATCTAATAAAGAGTAACATATTAATATAAAAATTAATAAAAAATTAGCTGGGTGTTTTAAAATATATATTTTTCTTTTTTTTAATAAAATAAAAATTAATATTTTTATTTAATTGTTATTTTTTATATTTTTTTTTTTATATTTAGTTTTTTTAATTTATTTTTATTTTTTGAATATTAAAATTTTTTCTTAAAGAACAATAAAACAATAATTATGATGCTAATTTTTAATTTTTTTTATGTGTATTAAATTATTATTTTAGTAAAACGAAATAGAAAATAAAAAAAACTATTTGAATTAAAAAAACTTATAATATATAAATAGATGTATATATATTTATAATAATAAATAAATATATATATATATATATATATATATATATATATATATATATATATATTTAAAATTTAGAAAAGAAAAAAATTTAACTCAAATAAAAACTAAAAAATAAAATAATGTCTTTCTTTCAAGAATAAAATAAAGAATAAATTTAAATAAATCTTGGAAAGAAAAAAATATTTTTCACTCATGTCTAAATTGAATAATTACATACAGATATATAAAATTCTGTTAGCAAAAAATTACCTGAACTTCCTCTATATAAACCAGAAGAAAATATGCTTTAATAATATCAGACTTACTTCACATAACTATCTAAAATTCCTTCAATAAAATAATCTTAAATATATAAAGATTTTATAAACATCTAACAAATAAAAGAAAAAAAAAATAAACTTAAACTCGCAAAAGATAATTTGCTTTTAATTATAAAGATTTAATTAAAGAAAAGAAAATGAAAAACATCTGTTTATAGTCTGAAGACTAGGAAGATTTTGAAGATGAAGATGAAGAAAATGATTAAAATTTAGGAAAATATTTCCGTAGACTTAACAATATATAATTAAATGAACCTAACTAATCAAATAATAATTTTAAAATTACAGTCTAAAGAAACTAATATTAATAATACTACTAATAATAACAACATTTATAATAATAAAATTAATAAAATTAATAATAAATTTACTTTTTCTAAAACTAATCACAGAAACATTAAGAAAGAAAAACTATAGAAATAATGAAAAATTATTATAATTAAGATGATCCTATTGAATTTTAATTTTACAAAATTGCCAAAGAACAAGGATATTTTAAAAACCTACTTGAAAGGCTCCAAAATCAAAATAAATCTGAAAAGTTCTCTTGTTTATATTGCCTAGAAATGACTTTGATCCCTCTCTAGTGTAAAAAATGTAAAGTCCCTATTTGCCTAAAATGCGCTTATTAATGGAAAAGTAAAAAAAATGAATGTCCTATGTAATGTACTGCTAATTAATGGGAGTTAGAAGGGTTATCAAAAGAAGATATTAACATTTTTTTCAATTAATGTACTTTTTCGTGTACTTATAAAGATTGTGGATGTAAGAAAAATATTAGTATAATGAAAATAAAAAAACACGAAATAAAATGTTAATTTTAAGATAAAAAATATGTAAAAATTGTCTTTTTGAAGGAACAAACAAACACGATTGTTTAAAAATAATAAGAAAAAAATATGAAAAAATGTAAGAGGATATGAATAATTACTAAGAAAAAGTTGAAGTATAAATAGAAGATTTAACTAACTAAATTACATAATTAAAATAAAAAAATAGTTACTTGGAAAACCAAAATATATTCGGGTATAGAAATTAAAATAAATACTTAAATTTAGGAAGACCATAGAGAGCTCTTTTTTAATCAGGAAAAGTAAGTTTTGGAGATAATAATTAAAAAAATCCTAATATTAATATTATTAATAATAATAATATTAATAATAATATAAATAATAATATTAATAATAATAATAATAATAATAATAATAATAATAATAATAATATTAATAATAATAATAATTTTAATAATGAAAGTTAATAAATTAAAGAAAATAGTGATAATTTCTTTTAATGTTATTAATTTAATTTTTTATAAGATTAAAAAAATTACTATGATTTTAATATTTTCAAGTGATTTATTATAGTTATTTTTTCTATTTATTTGAAATTTCTACTTTTATTTTATTAAAAAGATTTTTTTTTTTGATTTTAAAAGAAAAATCAAGAATTATGAATAAAATATTATATAATATATTTGGTTCAATTTTTTTTAATTAAATATATACTTTTGTAATTGTTTATTTGTTTTAGATATTACTAAATATAAAATAATTATTTTATTTTTTTTATTTATCCCTATTATTAAGTAAAAATTTTTTTTTTTTTTTTATAAATAATTTTTTTTTTAATTTAAATTTTATTTTTTAATATTTCTTTATTTTAATCTATTTTGAAAATAATTATAAAAAGTTCATTTGTGCTTTTTTCTATTAGTTATTTTTTTATATTAATAATTTTTATTATTAATCTTTGAATAATATTTATCTTTTATCTCACTAAAAAATGATATTATCTAATAAAAAAATATGCTTTATTACATTATTAATTTAAATATTCATATATATTATTAAATAATATTTAATTTAAATTTTTATAAATATTTATATTTTGATTTTCATTAATTTAATATAAAAAATATTTTTTATAATTTTTTTCAAAATAAAATAAAATAAAATTCATTTACTTCTAATATTAATGAATATAAAAATAAAATATTATTATTTTGTATATTATGATAAAAATATTATTATAAATAATATTTTTAAAATTTATTGTCTATTAGTAATAAAAAAAAGATATTCGAATATTAAAATTAAAATATTTAAATATTAAAATTTCAATTATTAATTTTTAATATTATTTTTTATTATATTTTCTGATTTTATATTTTTAAATAATAATATGATGAAATATAAACATTATAGCTTTTTATTGATTAAGTATTTTAAAATATATACAGAAAAATATATATTCTAAAAAGTAAAAATATATAAAATACTTGTATAATTTTTATGATTTTTTGTTGGAATATATAAAAAAATTCATGTCATATTATTATAAAAAAGAAAATATAAAAATTTTTTTGATAAAATTTTTATAAAGAATTTTTATCAATTAATTATTAGATTATAAAATTTCATAGTAATTATATACTAATAAAAATTTAATTAATACTTTATTTGAACATTTTTTTTTTTTTAAAAAATAGATTTAATAATTAAAAGAAAAATAAAAAAAATAAAAAAAAGATAGATATTTAAATTTAATATACAAGTAATCATTAATATTGAAAATGATAATCAAATATATTATAAAAAATCAAAAATCATCATTATTATAATAGTTTTAAAATATATAAAAATATTATAAAATATAAATATAAAAATATAATTATATACAAAATAAAATAAATATATAAATATTAAAAATATATAAATATTTATATATATATTTACATAAATTATTTATTTTTTATATATATAAATTATTTTAATTTTTATAAATTTTTAATAAATTAATTTAAAATTAATTATAATATATGATACAAAATATTTACTTTTTTAAATTTATTTTATAAATAATTAAAAATGGAAAATTTTGATTTATTATTAATTTTTTTATTATTATTTATTAAAAATTTATAATAAAAATATTTATAAGTAATTATTTATACGTATAAAATATATTATATATTTATAAATAAATATTTTTTATATATTTAAAATAAGCATTTTTAATATATTCGATTATTAAATAATACAATTTTTCATTATATATAAATAGTTTTTATTTTAATTAAATAAAAATATTAATACAAATCTAATAAATAAATTTTACATTTTATTATAAAATATCTTTTATTAAATTTAAAATTTCATAAATAAAAGTTCAAATTAATTTACATAATTTCTTAAAATAAAATTTCTATAAAATTTTCTTAATAAGTCAAATTAATAATAATTAACAAAACTAATCATCTTTCAAATAAAAAAAAATGTTTTTTAAACTAAAATTATATAATTATATATAATAGCAAATAATAATGAATTTTGTATAATTTATAATAATTAATTGATAAAATATAAAAATATATTATATAAATTTTCTAAATTAATAAAATGTATATATTTTTAAAAAATAATTATTATTTTTATAAAAAAAAAGAAAAAGAAAAAAAGAAGTAATAGTAGTTTTAGTAGTTATTAAAGAAATATTATCTAAAAACTTATATGCATATATATAATTATTATGCGAACTTTTTATTGTATTTTATCATATTTTTGAGTTTTATTATAATTAGCATTTTTTTTATTGAAGCCATATTAAATTTAAAATGGATAATATTATACTTTTTTTGATATTAATTAGATTGATTAAAATATTCTTTTAATATGAATAAAATTGAATATGCTAAAAATAATAATATTTCAAATAATCAAATTTTATATTCTTTATCAGTAATTCAAATATTTACTATTTTTATTGTTTTTTTCATAAATTTATTATTCTTAATTCTATCAGATAATTTAGTTCAGGTACTTCATTTTAAAATAATCTTTAATATTGTCATTAATAAAGTTTTAATCATATTTAAATAACAATCCATTTTAAATTTAGGTAATTTAGATGTATTTTTAGTTATAAATCTATCCCCAGTATACAATTTCGAATTTTATCCTTTTTTAAAAAAACCCAAAAAGAAGAATAAAATAAAGAATTATAAAAAACAAAGACATAATTAAAAAAAAAAAAAAAAAAAAAACTAAAATGAATTTTTTTAAAATTAAAAAATAAAAAGTTACAAAAAAATAATAATAAAACATTATATATATAAAAATATAAATATAAATAGAAAAGTTAAAAATAAATAATAGTTTATAAATATTTCCTTTTAATATATAAAAATATAATTTCAATTTTTTTAAAAAATTCTTAGTGTACTTTATATTAATTATTAATCTTATTTATTAGTACAACCTTTAGATTATTTTAAATATATAAAAATTAAATAAAAAATATTTCCTTAAAAGCATAATAATTTATCTTATAATGAAACTTCCCTTTAAAATATTATATATACTATAACTATATAATCTTCTTAAAACTGTTTTAAAATATATTATTCTTAAATATATAATAAATAAACTAAAAGACAACAAACATAATTATATTTAATAAAAAAATATTTGGTATTTTATATTTTTTTTAATAATAAGAAAATGTAAAATAAACAGATGAGTTTATAAGAATATGAATTAAAAATAAATTAAAAAAAATGAAAAAACTAAGAAAATTGAAAATGAAATAAATAGCAAGTATTATTTTTTTTATATATATATTTTCTTTTAATTTATTTGTCAAAAAAAGGAAAAAAAACAAAATATATAATTAAAATTTAAAATAAATATAATGATATAAATAATTATTTGAATAAAATTAAAATAAATAAAAATTTAAAAGTCATTTTATTAGATAAAAGATATAATATATGTATTTTTTGATAAAAAAGCTTTTATAAAATTAAAAAATAAATTAGATTAATAATTAATATAAGAAAAAAATGTTGAATTTTGTTAAAAATTAAAAAAAAAAAAAATATATAAATCATAATAGTAATGTTTTAAAAATAATAAATAAATAATATTTAAAAGAATAACAAACAAAAAACATAAATAAATATTAAAATACATTTTATTAGAACAAAAAAAAATATTAATAGGTTTAAATAAAAACTTATGAAATCAATTTTATTAAAAAAATAAAATAATAAAATAGCTAAATAAAATAAGGAAATAAAAAAATCTTTGTAAATAAAGAAAAAAAATTATTGTTATAAAATAAATATAAACATATATAAATATATGAAAATAAAAAAAAAAAATATATAAAAAAATTTTATTTATAAAATATAAAAGAAAAAGAAAAATTTACAATATAAAATATTTATAAGAAAAAAAAATACAATTAAAAAAAAAAATAAAAATAAAAATAAAATAAAAATAATTTTAATATATATATATATTAAATATATAATTATAAATATATATATATATATATATATATTTTCATTCATTTTTTTTAAATATATTTAAATTAAATATTATGTTTTTTTTTTTAATAAATATTAATACATTTTTATATTCATTCTTTCTTTTTTCATTTCTTTATATTTCTTATAATATTTTTTTCTTAAAAGAAAAAATCAAAATCAAAAATATTATTTTTTTTTAATAAAAAAAAAGAAATGTTTTAAATTTTTTTTCATTGGTATGTAGTCAAAAACCTTTTTATCTACCTAGTCTTGAACCTTCTTGTATCATCTTATAAAATTTTAACCATTTCAAATGTGATTATTTATAGAACATAAAAAAATTTTTTTTTAATATAGCTTCGGCAGAAAAAATTCTTATCTAACTCATCTTTCACCTTCTGATAAAATAATTTTTAAAATTTAACTTAAATAAAATAGTACTTATTTTAAGTAATTAATTTATATTTTTAATACTAGATCTGAAAAAAAATAAAATTTATATAATAATAATAATAAAAATAATAATAAAAATATTAATAAAAAAAAATAATAATAAATAATAATAATAAATAATAATAATAATAATAATAATAATAATAATAATAATAATAATAAAAAAAAAAAATATATAATAATAATAATATTAATAAATATAATTATTATAAAAATAAAAAACATTTTTAAATAATTACTATAATTATAATAATATCAATAATACTAATTTTATAATTTTTTTAATTACTTTAAATTTATAGTATATTAATTTGATAATATTAAAAATAATTGATATTTTAGTTTTTTAATTTTATATATTTTTATATATTTATTGTATATTTTTATATTTATATATATTTTAAATTTTGTTTTATATATTCAATAATTACATACTACTTAAAATGTATCCTGATTTCATTTAATTTATATTTAAACAACTATAATACATTCTAATTATTATATGTTTTGATTTTTTTTTCATTTAAATTAATATTCTCTATTACTTCAAGTTAATAAATATGAAAATATATAAAATAATATTTTC
This sequence comes from Ichthyophthirius multifiliis, assembly GCF_000220395.1. Taxonomy (NCBI): domain Eukaryota; phylum Ciliophora; class Oligohymenophorea; order Hymenostomatida; genus Ichthyophthirius; species Ichthyophthirius multifiliis. The sequence continues at coordinate 20,315 of NW_004086149.1, forward strand.
TATTTATTTTTTTAATTTATTAAAAATTTGAACTAATTTTTTTAATTTTATTTTTAAATTCATATTATAAATTAAATTTAAATTTATAATTTTTTTTAAAAAAATATTTTTTTTTAAAAAAAAAAGTAAAATAATTAATTATTTAGTAATAAATTAGTGTAATATATATAAAATACAAAATAAACAAATAATATACAAAAGAATAATTTTATATTTATTTTAAATAAAATAAATCCCAATCAAATTTATGTAAAATAACTAAAAAATAATTAAGAAGTTTAATTAAATTTTGGAAGAGAAAACTTCCTTATAATCGCCACTAAATTCTTATTACTATTAAGCATTTAGTTTTTATATTATTTTATTTATTCAGCAAGTTCTTATTTTTTAATTTAATATTCTTATTCTATATTAACATTATTATTATTATTGTTTTTTTGGTTAAAGTACCATTAATCAATATAGAAATTTTATGATTCTGAGTAATTTTCAATTTCTTGATTTTATTTTTAATAAACAATCCATGATTCATTAGCTTTTTTAAGAATTTCATACATTTATTTAGCACATTATTTAAGGTTTTATACTGAATATCCTGTATATTATTATAGTTTATCGTTCCAAAGTATTGGGTTATTAAAAATATTATTAATTAAATAAATAGTACTCGCAGCTTATAGAGAGGGAGAAAAAGAAACCATTGAATATTCAATTAAGCAAAGCTCAATTAAATATTAAGCGCAGACTATAGAAGATTCATTAGAGATATTTAACTAAGAAAATTTATGTAAGAATTTCAAAGGACTGGAAAAGCTTAAAGAGAAATTTATTTAAGATAAAATTTCACCTTCCATATCTAAAATTTATTATTTAGTATATAAATTATCACAAATATATATAAAATCATTTAACTCAGGAGGATATATTTCTTCATATTTACAGGCTATAAACATTGAGGTCGATCCCAAAAGCTAAAGGTGCTCTTTTTGGATTTATTTTTTATCTAAATAGCGGTCGATTATGTTTATGGTTATATATAAGGTTTCTGGGTTTAAATTAAATTTCAAGTGGACATCTATTAGCCAGTCTATTAATATGGCACGCATACGTATTGTGATGTCTTTTTAGAATATATTCATATTTCCTTAAGGTACATAGTTTTACTATTTTTTTTTTTAATAAATATATGTATTTTTTTTTTATTATTATTACTTCTATTGATTTAATATAGTCGTATATTTGGGGAATATAATATTCTACTTAGTCGGGTTTTGGGGTTTTTTAGGATTGTTCGGAAAATATTTCGTCTTAGATATTCTCTTTTCCTTCTTGGAAATGGGAAAGTTTTGTTTAAGAAGGCTTTTGGAGGTTTATTTGGTCAGTTTTAATATTATTTATTTCACGACCGAAATATCTTATGGGAAGAGGATTTATGGATGATTTTTAGGTTTGGAAAGTGTTTTAGGAATGAGGTTTGTTTGGGGGGAGTTAGTTGTTTTTTAAAAATTGGCTTTTCTTCTTATTTGAGTTTTCGAGGAATTTTATGTTTATTTGTTATTAGAAATCTTCAATGTTCATATTTTATTTGTTTGTTTGTTTTTTTATTTTTGTTTTTTTTTTTTGAAGGTTTTATATTTTATAATGTTGAATTTTGTTAATAATATAAATATATTGTATTAATTTTTTTTAATTTTTAATATAAAAATTGAAATTAAAAAAAAAAAAAAAATTATATTATTTATGTATTTACCTCACAAAAATTCTGTTATTTTTATATGTGTTTTTTTTTTTTTTTTTAATATAAAAAAAATATTTACTTCTTTCAATTATCAATATTTTTATTTTTAAATTTAAATTTAAAATAAAAATATTCGAAAATTCTGTTAATATTTTGTTTTGTTTTAATTTTCTATATACAGTTAAATTAAAATTAAATTAATTAATATTTAAATATTAGAAAAAAATAAAAAAAATATTTAATTTTTAATATAAATAAAACACAACATAAATAAAATTAAGTTTAATTTTATTTTTTTAAAAAATATTAAAAAAAAAAAAAAAAATGGGAAAAAAAAAAAATAAAAAATTTTAAAATGCTTAAAATTATTTTTATTATGAAAAAAAAAATGTATATATTATATATATATATATATTAATTTAATTAAATAATATATTTAAATATAAATATTATTTTTATAATAAAAAAATTAATTAAAAAAAAAAAAAACGTTAAGGATAAATAAATAAAAATATATTAAACAAATAAAAAGGGATCTATAATTATATGTGTATTAATATAAAAATTTATATATATAAGCTTTAATATAAAATTTATTATATAATTATAAAATTTATTTTGTTTAAATAAAAATCAACAACTAAAAAAAAAAATTAAAAATTAAATAAAATATATATTTTATAAAGGTAAAATGAATATATATGTTCAGCCATTTAAAGCTATATTAAATAATAACTAAACTATAGTAAATTCGAAGCCATATTACGTAATTGTATTTCGTTTAGGAACTTAGCAAATAAAAAAGACATAAGCTGTCTAAGGTAATAAATATGAGCCGTAATGGAATGAACAAATACATTTTTAAAAGAATAATGAAAACTTTATAGAAATAAGATTAATATCAATTGATAATCCTAAAAGTTAATAAGGATAATTATTAGGTTTAGCTTTGATAAATATAAATTAGGCACTTATTAATGAAGAGTAATGGTATGAATTAAAAAATAATGATTTGTGTATAGGAAAAGTTTTATTAAAGATTTTTTATTAAAATTAATAAATTTAATAACAATAATTAAAAAGAATTGATAATTAATACAATAATAATAATAATAATAATAATAATAATAATATTAATAATAATAATAATAATATAATAGTTTAGTTAATAACTAAAATAATTGCTTTACATTAAAAAATGCTTAATTTAATGATAAATATCATGAAATATCAATACCTTTTTAATAATAATAATAAATTTAATTATTAAATAATAATTATATTCATAGAAATAAATAAAATATTTCTAATTTTAGTAAATAATTTAAAGTAGGTATATTTTAAGAATAAGAATAAAATTAAAGATTCTAAAAAATTAGAAGTAAAAGTACACTTAATTTTAATAATGATAATTCTTATTAAATATAACACTAATATAATAAATAACTATTTCCTTTAAAAGATTAACTATTTTTGTAAAGAAGACCGAATTTTTATTCAAACAAGCATAAAGATTAAAATATATATAATGGATAAAATTTTGGTCATTAATACAATTTATTATATAATTAGTAAGATGACTTTTAAAATAAACGTAGTTCAAGGTAAAATAATAATTTTCCATTGGCTAATATTGATATTAATTAGTAATATGATATGTAATATAACTAGTATTTTTAATAATAAAATGGTTAGTATTTTTATAATTAAAACTAAAGAGATAATTCTCTAAAATAAACTTATTGTTGATAATATCAAATATATTAAGAATATATTTTTAAGCATTATATCATTATTTATTATTAGTAAATAATTATTATATTAAAATAATAATATATATAATCAAAAATATAAAATAAAATAAAGTTTACTTTAATTATATGCTTAATATTACTATATTATACTTAAAATACAAAAAAATATGCATATTCCAATAGACAAGAATTAAATAATTTTCTATATATACTTGATAATTTGATTAAAATTTACATAATAACTTAAACTGATCTATTTTTTTTAAAAAAAAAATTATGTAGTTTTGTGCAATTTTTATTTGAATTTATGTTTGTTTATTGTTATTTAAATTGTATGTATATTGTATTATATTATTAATTATAAATTTTCCATATAATAGCTTTTTTTAGAATTAATAATGTATAAAATTATTAAATTAATAGATTTTAAATAAATTAATATGTCTTTAAATGAAAATATTATAAATAATATATATTACCTCTTTAAAGGAATTAAAAAAAAAAAAAAAATTATAAAATAATTATATATATTATAATTTTCCTTATTTTATTTATAATTACTTATTTATATAAATTAAACAAACAAAAAATCATAAAAAGCACATATTTTCTCTCCCCAATAATTAAGTAATATCTTATCCAATTTTAATAATTTTATCTAAATCAACTCCAGTTTAAACACCTAATTCATTTAAGCAATAAACTACATTTTCAGTACAAACATTTCCTGCTTACGTTTTAGCATAAGGACACCCTCCTAACCCTGCAATACTAGTGTCTATAACTGAAATATTGTTTTCTAAGGCTATAAATATATTTTCAATAGCTTTATCATATGTATCATGAAAATGGGCTGCTAATTGATTTACTGGGATAACTTTTTTAACCTCTTGGAGCATTTTTTAAGTTTTTTCAGGTGTACCTATACCTATAGTATCACCTAGACTTATTTCATAACATCCTAAGTCATATAGACTTTTACTTACTTCGGCTACTATTTAAGGATTCACATCTCCTTAATATGGACAACCTAATACAGTCGAAACATATCTAAAAAAACAATAAATAATTATATATATATATATATATATATATATATATATATATATATATATATATATATATATATATATATATATATATAGTGTTTTTTTATTTTTTATAAAATAAGCAATAAAAACAAAAAAAGACCAATAAAATAAATTAATTATTGCTTTTTTTTTTTTTTTTTCTTTGATTAATTTTTTTTTGTTTGAAATAAAAAATATAATATAATATTAAAATTTTACTAAAAAAAAATACTTATATATATTACCCTCTAAATTTTATATTATTTAATTTAGCCTTTTCTGTAACTTCTTTAAATCTTTAAATACTCTCTTAAATTGTACAATTTATATTTTTTTAGTAAATGTTTCAGAGGCAGCTCCAAATATAGCAATTTCTTTAACTCCAACTTCTATAGCTTAATCTAATCCTTTTATATTAGGAACTAAACATGGATAAGACAATTTCGAAATTTTATTTATTCCTTTATATACTTCTATATTATCACTCATCTATATATATATTATATACATATATATACTATTTAATTATTTATAAATATATATACATGTTTTTATAAATTATATATTTATATATTACTTAAGGAACCCATTTAGGTGATACAAAACTTGTACATTCAACTACTTTTAGACCTGTTTATGATAAAGAATTGATTAGCCGTATTTTTTCAGATGTTTAGAGGATTTTCGGCTCATTTTAGAGACCGTCGCGAGGTCCTACTTCTACTATTTTAACAAATGGAGGTAATATAATTCCGTTTTAGTTTATTTTTTATTTGAATTTTTTTAATAGAATTTAAATATTTTCGAATCTTGTTTATTTGGCTAATTTTTACATTTTTTTATTATAATATATATATATATATATATTTAGGTTTTTTTATTATTATAAAATATTTTTTTGTTTTATTTAAAAATAAAATATAAATGTAATATTTTAAACATGATGTTTTGCTTTTATTATTAATTTGCTTAATTTCATGTATATCATGTTTAATTATTATAATTTACTATATAATAGCCAAAAAATAACGCTCTTTTGCATTTGATTTGATTTTAATGCTTATGATAGCTGATTTTGTATATTCATCAGTAGGATTATTCCGTACTATATATATGTATTTTGATTCTTAGGAAAAAATTGGGCAAATTCAATGTTATATGGTTGCTTTTTTAATATAAATGAGTATGTTTTCATCATTTAATGCCACTATATGTGTATCTTATTCATTATATTAGTAATTAGTGAAGAGAATATAGATATATAAGGAAAATCCGTTAACGTTATATTGAAAATTCATATATTTAGGACATTTTTTTTACACTATATTGATTCTTTTTTTTAATTTGATAGAAAATACGGAACCTTTTGGAAATACTTTTTGTTATTTTTCTAATAAAAAATGGAAGCTTTTATATAGCTTGATAATACAATATTTTTTAGTTGTTTTTATGAATATTATTTTCATTGTTTTATGTGTATTTTCTTATAAAAAAATAAAGAAAACTTTAAATATGTAAGCTTATTGGATACATTTAGACTTTTTATATACCCTTTCCTTGTTTTTTTAGTATAGGGTGCATATGTATTGGGAAATCTTTTTAATTCTAAATATTAAAAAATAATATATTTCGGACATATTTTATGCAATTTAAAAGAATTTTTAAATTTTTTTACTTATATTGAATTTTATACGAAAATTATTTGCAGTTCATTATAAGTAAATAAATATTGCTTTAAAAAAGAAAATACTATAAAATAAAAAATTAGTACAGTTTAAATGCTTTCTGTACCATATTCTTTATAAATATCGAGTGGAATTTATTTAGATGAAGATTAAAATAATTAATATGAAAATTAAAATCAACTTTTTTAATGAATTTATAAAAAGAAATATATAAATTTATATACAATATATAAATATATATATATATATATATATATATATATATATATTAATTAATTAATTAATTAATTAATTAATTATCTATAATTTTATCTTATTTATATTCATAATTTGATTTTTTTTATTTTGTGTGTAATAGTTTTTTTTTTATTATTACAAATTTTTTTAATATCTTAAAAAAAAAAAATTCTAATTACTGAATTATTGAAAGTAATAATTTAAAATAAAATATTATATTTTTAAATATTAATTTTATATTTTTTTTTTATAAATTTTTATTTTTATTTTTTTAAAAAATAATATTTTTTATAAAATAATCTTAATATTATAAAAATATATTTAAATAATTTTATAATTTATTATAATAAACATCTTTAGAGAATATGTTTAAATTTTAATATTAATTATAATTTTTATTTTTTAAGTATTCTTTATAATATTTTTATTTATTTTTGACTTTATCAATATATATATTTTTTATATGAATAAAATTATTGATTATTTTATACATATTTATTTATAAGTATATTATGTTTGTAGTTGATTTATTATTTATTATTTTTTTTTTATAATAAATTATTTAACATATATTTATACTTTTAAATTAATTATTAATTTTAGATTTAATAATTAATTTATTAATATTTTTCTATAAAAAAATTAATGTTTTTATTTTATTATTATTATATTATTTTAATTTAATTTTGATTTATTGATATTTTAATTTTTTTTATTTCTTTTAATAATTTATTTTATTTTAAAAACAATTTTTTGTATTTATATTATTTATTATTTTTTTTAAATATTTATTCTATTCAATTATATCAATTATTACTATTAATTTTCTAAATAAAAAAATATTAAATATATATTTTATAATTACTTTTAAGTTTATATTATTATATTATACTGATTTTACTTGTTTTTAATTAAAAAAAAAGATTTAAATAAATTATATTTCATTTTATATATTTTTAAAAATTTAATTAAAAAGGTCAATTTTATAAACTGTATAAATTAAAAGTAAAAAAAAAAGATGAATTCCATAAAACTAAATATAAACAAACAAGAAATTAATAATAATAAATAATAAAGCTAATGTATTATAATATATTTATAACATTATTAAAAATATTAATAATTAACCTTAAATATTAGAAAAATTATTAACAATTATTAATAAATATATAAGAATAAACATAAAAAATATATTTATAAAATATTCTATTGAATACATAGGTATATATTTTAATTAACATTTTTTTTATATTTGTTTTATGTACTATTCTATTTTTATTTTAATTTATTATCAAATAAAAAATTATTAAACTAAAAGATACAAGAACTAGAAGAAGATAAAACTGAATTAATTTTAAAAATATAAAGGCTAGAGGTTTTATATTTAATTTAAGAATAGAATTTATATTTTATATTTATTGTATATTCTGATTTAAAAATATAATTAACCAAAATAGAAATTTAATTATGATGATCCTAATAGTTAGTTTTATCTAATAGATAAAAAATAAAAAAGACTAAGAAGAACTGCTAATAAGATTTAAAGATAATTTTAATGTAATTTTAAAGATTGTTTAAAATCATATGGGTATTTTTTGTTTGTTTTTTTTAAATTAAATATTTATAATATATATATATATTTTAAACTAACTATAATAATGCTTTGAAGATCTGAGGGTTCATTATAATTGCATATTAAATTAAAACACTAGAATAAAGACTTTAATGGTATTTTTAAAAATAAATTAATTAATTATATATTTATATAATTAATAAAATATATATTTATTTTCTATATAGATGATGATGAATAAAATATTTACTTTTAATAAAAAGAAAAAAAATATTTTAAATGAAAAAAAAAAATTTTATGATAAAAAAATAAAAATATTTTTTATTTTATTTTTGTTTTTATTATCTTAGGAATTTTATTTATTATAATATATTTTATATCTTATAATTTTAATATATTTTATTAAAATAATAAAGAAAAATTCTTTTTTTAAAATATAAATTTATTTTATAAATTATAAATGAATATTATTATAAAAATAAACTATAAATATATTATTATTATATTTTTTTAAAAAAGTTAATAATTTTTAAATTTATATAATAAAATTTATTTTTAAAATCAATATTTTTTATTTAAATATAATAGGTAATATAATTATATTATTAATTATTTTAAGATTTTTAAATTTTTTTAATTTTTAAAATAGCTTTTAATTATTATTTTTAAAGATTCTTGTTTTTTTTTTTTTTTTTTTGTTT
>NW_004086148.1:0-13405 GCF_000220395.1 Ichthyophthirius multifiliis
ACCCCACCCCAACCCCAACCCCAACCCCAACCCCACCCCCAACCCCAACCCCAACCCCAACCCCAACCCCAACCCCTTTTCCAACCCCTTTTCCAACCCCTTTTCCAACCCCTTTTCCAACCCCTTTTCCAACCCCTTTTAACCCCATTTCCAACCCACTTCCAACTTAAATCCCGACCCAAATAACAATTCCTACCGATACCAAACTATAAATATCTATCTAAATATATTTATATACATATAAATAAATATTAAATATTTTTTATAAAGATATAAATTCAAATATAAAAATATTTATAAACATACAAATACATATGTATATATATTTAAAAATCTTTAAATATATTATAAATATTATTTATTAAATATATTCATTAATATTTAAATATTTTATATATTTTTATTAAACAAAAGTAATAATTATTATATATTTATATTTTTTATTTATAAATTGTCTATAATATTATTTAATATAAATTTTTATTTAATTAAGATTTTACTAATATTTTGCTGCTTCATCTAAACTAGTCTATATAAAAAATATATTCATATACATATAATAAACTTAAATTCTATTATATTTATTGGTTAAATTTAAAATTCCATTTATAAACAAAATAAAAAAACTTCATAATTATAATTATTTTATAAATTTATTTTTAAACAAATTAATTGCAGTAAATTTGCTATAATTATTTAATTACTTTTTTTTTTTTATTATTAAAATTTGGATAGTATTTTTATAAAATGCATTTTTTTTTATTTTAATCAATTATATGAAAATAAAATTATTTATTATATTATATCATAATAATATATATAACTTTTTTTGATATAATAAATAAAAAAATTAATTCATCAATTATAAATTTACATAATAGGTAAAAGTAATCATATAAATTGAATGGAATAAAATTTTTAACTATTTTAAATAGAGCATGAACTAATTGTAAGAAAATATAAGCATTTAGGGATAATTGGTAAAGGAAAGGATTTTATTAATGAGCTTCCATGTACAATTCATTTATTAGAAGACAAATTTGGAGACAAAAAAAAGCGATACTTGATGCAATAATTTACATAATTAACCTCCAATATATTGAAACAGAAAATATCCAATATTTATAAATCAACATTTTAATTTTATATAGGAAATTGGTTTCAAGCATTCGCATACTCAGTAAAATATATTTATAAAAATGTATCAGATTTAACCATTTTATATTAAATTCCTGAAGAAAACTATAATTTATAAACATTAGAATCTTTAATATAAAATCGAAAAAAATCCAACTAACCATTTTCAGAAAATGAAATTCTAAATTTTATATATGAAATAGCTGAATTTTTATATTTAGGTTCTTGTTAAACTTCTGAATATTTAGACATTAATACTTCAAATATATATATCAATTAATAAGAATAACATTTAATAAAATATAATATTTCAAATTGTGGACTAGGTTTTAAAACACTAAACAAATAATGCAGAAATTATAATTGTCCTTCTGATACTTTTTATACATGCAAGGTAAGCGAAAGAACATTACATTAAGGACTTCGTTCTATTATTTTTATTTTAGGAATGATTTCACTATAAATGGCAACTCTTTAAAATCCTTAAGTATATTATAATTTTGAAGGTAAAAGTATAAGAGAAGATTCTATTTTAAAAAAGTTAGATGAAATAAAAAAACAGAAAATTTTTTCAGAAAATTTTATTTAATTATTGAATTAAATGCTTTAAATAAAAGAAGAAAGAAGAATTTTTTTAAATAGTCTCTTCTCAGAAGAAAATATAAAGCTTTTTAAAAGAGAAAAGCAATTTTCTTCAATAAAAATAAACGAAAATTATTATAAATTTGTAGGCATGGTTGATAAATAAAAAAAACCTAATGGAAATGCAGAATTAGTTTATGGAAATTTTTCAGTTTATAATGGGCTACTTAAAGAAGGAAAAAAAGATGGAAAAGGAATTGTTTTACATGAAAATAATTAATTTTTTTTTTTTTCAGAATGGTAAAATGATGATTGCAATAATGAAGGTATTCTTTATTTTAAAAATCCTTAAAATGTCATTTATGTAGGAAATATTTAAGTATAAGAAGGAAGCTATTTATAAAATGGAATGGGGTGTCTTATTTATAATTCGGCTTATATTCTATAACATGGAGCAAGTTCACCTATATTTTTCGAAGGAGAATTTAAAGAAGGGTAAAAAAAAAAGGAACTTAATTTTACAAAGATGGGTATAAATACGTTGGTGATTTTAAAAATGGTTTGAGAAATGGATAAGGAACACTTTTTTGGCCATAAAATTTTAAAAGTTGGGAAGGATTTTTTGTTGATGATGAAATGCATGGAAGTGGGTAAATGAAATTTGATGAATAAAACTAAATTTAAATTATTGAATTTTCAAACGGAATTGAAATAAAATAAAATGCATAAAAATAAAAAACATAATAAGAAAAATAAATTTTATATTAAGATGAAAAAAATGATAATTAATAAGATGAAAATAAATTAAAATTAAATTAAATAGAAAATTAAGAGGAAAAATAAGAAAAAAATTTAAAGTAAAATTAAAATAATCAAGAAAATTAATAATTTAAGGATATAAATAGAATAAATAGAGATTAAGAGAAATAATAAAAAAATGATTAATAATAGAACAAATAATAAGAAAATTATTAATAAAAAAGTGAATAATAAAACAATAAATAATAAAAAATTGAAAACTAATAAATAATATAAAAGGAATAAGAATAATAATAAAATGATAAGAAAATAAATGAAGAGGAGGAGAATAAATAATAAAAATAAGATTAACAAAAAGAAAAAGAATAAATAAAAGATATTCAAAAAAATGATTTGTGAAAATATTAATAATAAAAAAATATAAATTATAATCAAAGATGGATTTTAATTTAAAAATAATAATAATATTAAAAAAAAAAATATTATTTAAAAATATTTATTTAAAAAAAAATATATTACAAAAATAAAAATAAATCTATAATAAGAATATTAATATAATGAAAAAAATAAAATAATTAAAGTATAAAATTAATAAAAAAAAAATTATTATATAAATGATGAATAAAATTATTATAAAAAAAAATAAAATACAATATATATATATATATATATATATATATATATATATATATATATATATATATATTAATAATAATAATAATAATAATAATAATAATAATATTAATATTTTAAAATATTTAATTAATTACAAATATCATTATTATTTAATTTTTAAATAAAATAATTTTAAATATTATATTAAAATTATAAATATAATTATAATTATTTGATTATAATAATATATTTTTATTTAAAATCTAATATTATATTTTTTTTTTATTTAAAGTATTTTATATTAACTAATTTTTTTATTATTTATATATTTATATTATTTAATTTTTTATATATTTTTTATTAAAATAATGTACTTTATATTAAATTTTATTTATTTTATAAAATATTAATTTGAAAATAAATATTTTAATTTAAGAAGTAAAATATTTTAAAATTTTATGAATATTTAAATACATAAAATAAAAATTACTAAAAGTTTATTAATGTGATATTTTTATTTCTAATATTTATTAAAAGATGTATTTTTTAATTATTTATAGTAAAATATAATAATTCTAGGGTCATCATTTAATAGAGGATAAAGTTGAAATAATAAAATAAAAAAACATAAATATTAGTTAACAAGATGAAGAAGATTAATTATATTTAATAATTAAACTAATAAGTATTATTGACCGATGACAATTTTATGTTTGATATTTTGAAAAAAATGTTAAATTAAACCATTAATAAATTGATTATTAAAAAAATAAAAATAAAAAACGAAAGTTAAAAATTATATTTATTTCATAAACCATTTACAATAATTAAATATAAATTTAATATCTTAATCATTCTTTACTATTAAAAAAGCTAATTTATTAAGAATTAATTGACTTATTTATACTATTAATTTCAATATATTTTTTCTAAACTTGTATATTATGCAAATGTTATTTTTTTTTAATTCGAAATTCTCCAAATCTTTTTTATCTAAATTACATCCACAAAACTATTTATGGCAAATACATTTTCCCACAGAATATAATCTGTTCTAAGGATATTTTTAGTCATAAGATTTGACTATTTATTGAACAATTTCCTTCATTTTGAAAATTTCTTTATAGTTGCGATTTTTAAGATTATTGCTTATACACTTTGGGTCCATAATATCAGAAGAGCTTCTATTGAATTATTCGGATTTATTATTATTGTTTTCTTGTTTCAAATTACTACCTATTGCATTTAAATTGCTTGACTTATTGTTCAACTAATTATTGGAGTTTTCTAAATTATCAATGTCATTGTAACTTTTAATATTATTCATTGTATAAAATTTAAGCGAAACTTCGGATTTTTAAGAATAAGGTTGTTCATTTTCCTCATCTTCCTAAATGTTTTATTTTTCATTTTAAATAGCTTTTTTTAAACAATATCTAGCAGTATAGGAGTTTTATTTAAATTTTTATAGAGGAATACTAACATTTTATTATTTTTTAAAATCAAGTTAACGAGGATTTATTTATAACCAAATTGCACTTTTTTTCTCTTGTCTTTTTAAATCGACAACTAAGTCTTTTTATTCAGAATCCATAGCACTTTATTCAATACTGGATAGAATCTAATTTTTATTTATTTTTTTGAGTATATTAATCCTAAAATTCATATTTTTTTATAAAATCTTTCTCATATTTTTCGCTTACAAAAGTTAGTTATTAAGTTTTTTTTGTAATTTATTTTAAACATTTTAATTAATTCTTTTATATTTTACATGCAAATTTAATTTTTTATAATTTGTTAAATTTTTTTTTCAAGTTTTTGATTTTCTAGAGTTTTTGAAAAATTTTCTTATTAACAAAATTCAATTCTGAATTTTGATGGAGTTGTGCATTAATAAGAATTTCCCAAAAATTTCAAATTCTAATTTTTTATTTCATTTTTAGGAAATTCAAGATATTCAATGATGCTAGAATTTTTATCTTATTAAGACGAATAATTTGAATATTTTAAATCATTTTTTGAAAACATTTTTGTTTATTACAAAGCTTTTTACCAATTTACAAGTTTTTACAATTTAGGTCTTTTTATATAAAACTATTCTATAGCATTTAAATAATTACATCTTCCTTTAGTCACTTTCATATAATCAGTTTCTATGCGTTATGCTTCTGAACTTACGGTAAAAGATTCATTCATTTTAGCATATTTTCTATTAGAATTATGATAAAAGTTATTCGATAACCTTCTAAGAGGGGAAAACTAATAATCTTATAAAGACATATTTAAGACATTTTTAGTATATTTATTTTTTATTTTATTTGAATTTTGTTTTTCTAATAATCTTACTTTTCTCATTATTTATTTCCATTTAGTATTATTTTATATACTTTTTGGGCTATTTGAAATTTTATGGTTTTTTAATTTTTTTAACATTTTATGCCTTTCTAAATCTTTTAAATAATTTATTCTTTGTTAAGTTAATTTCATATAACTGTCTTTTACCCTTTTTTATAATATTTTATTTATATCATTTATAATACTATTTTAGTTAATTTTATTTTATTTTGATTTTTCTTAGTTTTTTAGAATCTATTTATTATTTTATAATTATTTATAAGTCTTATTTTTATTTTCTGGTTTTTTAATATTTAAGTATTATTATTAACTTAATTTTTAATTGTTTTCTTGATTTTCTTAAAAATTTTTATTATCATATTATAAATCTAAATAATTTTGTTTAAAGTCTTAAGCATCTTATTATTCTTAGTTCTCTTAGTAATTAGAAATATTATTTTAAAGTTCATCATAATCTTAATATCTATTGTTTTCTTAATAATAATCATCATTATTATAATTATCATCATTATACTTTTACTTATTTATTAGTTCAAAATCAAATAAAAATTATTATTAAATTTAAAGATCATATTCTTCATCGTCATATTTTTGATATTGATCTTGGTCTTCATCTTGATCTTGATCTTGGTCTTCATATTCCTCATCCTATTCATCTTCATCTTCATAATCTTAATTAAAATTTTAACCCATAAAAAGTTAGTTATTTTATTAGTTTTAAATATTTATATTAAGATCATCAAGTAAATTTTCATCAGAATTAAACTATACAAACAAATCTAACTATCTAGCAGATTTTTAATCAAACACACTTGGCTATTTAGAATTAACTTATGTTTGTAATCTTTTAATTTCTTCTTCGATTTCTTCATCATTTTAGAAAATATTCTTATTTAAAAATTCGCTGTTTTCATTTAAATTTGAATCAGATTTGGAATTATTTTCGCTTTAAATTAGTTATTAATTTTATTTTGAAAATTGTTTATTTTCTTCTTCATCACTCATTTTTATTTAATCTTCAATTTTTTTTAAATAATTTTCGATTTCAGAACTATCTTTGTATTTCTTTTTATCACTATGGCTGTACTTTTCGGGAGTTAAAGGTATTTATTAAATACTTTTTTTCATTTCGCTTCTTGCGAAAAACTGTTCTTATTAAGATTATTATTTTTTAGTAAACTTTCTTTTTAAGTTCTACATTATTTATTCTAATTAAACTGTTTATTATTGATAAATTTGTTATTATTTTTAAAATTTCTCATCTGATAATATTTTAACATTTCCTTATTTTTAATTATCTAAAAAAAAATAAAAAAAATTAAATAAAAAAATATTTACCAAAATCATATGATTATTATGCAAAACAATTATTCTTTATTATATCATCCTATTATTATTAATAATCTAAAGCTTCAATTTAAGTGTTTCTTATACTTTCTTAAAATTTTGTTCCTTATTCTCTTAAAATTTTCTTCTTTTTAAAATATTCAGAAAATTATTAATTTGATATTTAATTTTTTTAATTTAATTATTATAAATTTTCATTTTAAAGTATTTATTTTTGACTTTGTTTTTAAGGATTAAGTTCAATTAAATTTTCAGATAAAAAATTACATTAAATATAATTTTAAGAAAAATTATGTTCGCTATTTTTAGAAATTATAGATTATTCAAGCTAAAAATCTTTACATTCTTCAAATTAATTTTCTTATTTTTTTATTATTAAATTGTTATCATTATTAAAATATTATTCTAATTATTTTTAAATTTATAAACTATATATTTATTTTTTATATTTTTATTATATATACTTTGATATTCGGATTAAGATTAATTTAATAAAATTTAATTATTAAGAAAATCTTAATCTATAATTAGGTTTTATTCATTATTTTAATTATGAAAATTCATATATTATATTTTATTTTATAATTCATTTTTATCATTTTTTAATTAATGTTACTATTATTTATAACTTTCCTATAAATTTAATTTTTAAATATTTTAATCTGTCTGATATTATTTGTATTTATTTTATAATAAATCATCTTAAATGATAATTTTTTCGTTTTACTATTATTATTTAATATAAAAATATTGACTGTTAATTTAAACTTGATTTCTAGTTTGTTCTGAAGCGTTGGATAAATTTTAATTATTAGTTAGATAATTATCATCTATTTTACAATATTATTCTGATTATTAAAGTTCTGTTTATTAATTACAATAAATTTCTTTTTAATTGAATGAATTTTATTTTGAAATACATTATGTTTATGTTTATAATTTTTCTAATTCTTATTCTTCATAATCTTTATTTAAATTTAAATTTATTTAATTATTAATATTTTTTTATTTTTTTTTATAATTTATTTTACTAATACTTTAAATTTTATCCTAATATATTTAGGTATTTAATATTTCGTCGCTTTAATCTTCTTTAAATTTTTAATTGTTATTCTAATATTAATTTTATTTGAAATTTTTTGGATTATTTTAATAATTTATTTAACTCGCGTTTAAATCGTTTAAACCATTTTCTTAATGTTTTTAGTTAATTTAACTTTAACCTTATTTTTATATTAGCTGCTTTTCGAATTCTTATTCAATTATTAATAATTAGTTTTAATTATTTTTATAATTGTTAATAATAATTTCTTAACTTAAACATTTTTCTTTTAGTTTTTCTTCATCTTCCTTTTATTATATTTATGATTCTTCTATTGGTCTAATTTATTATTACTTTTAAAAATTTTAATCTTTTTTATTATTTTAACTATTTTATTAAATATGTAAATTTTAATATTGTTTTTTTAATTTTACTATTTATTAATATCTTCTACTGAAGTCTATTTTTATTATATTAAATTTTATTGTTTCTAATTATTTTACTAATGATTTTTTATATTTACATTTTATTAACATTATTAAGAAAATTAAATAAGTGAATTATTATTTTCAATTAAATCAGAATTTAAATATTCTCCATTTTCGACAATTTAATGTTATTATAATGTTTATTACTTATTTTGTTTATTATTTTCTTTTTAAATTTATTTACTTAATTAAATTTTATCTTCGTCTGGATTTTAAATTAAATTTTATGATTGTTTATTTTGTATTTAATCGTTCGGAATAATTTAAATAAAATTGGATTTAATTTTATTTTAATTAGTTGATTATTTGTTTTATTCTTATTAACTATCAATATTTTAATCAATTTTATTATTTTTTTATTAATTATTGTTTTCTTTTTAATTTAATTAATTTTATAAATTATTTTAAAATGGCATTTATACATATTCATTTTCTTATTTACTAATTGTTTCACCTTAAAATAAATCCTATTAATTTTAAAAATCTTATATTTAAGTTTATTAATATTATTATAAATATTATATTTCATTTTAATTAGATAAACTATTAACTTTTGAATTTTCTTTTTAGATTTGAGTTTTTAGTGTTAGATTCTTATTAATATCTATATTATTTTAATTAATTTACGATGTATCATTATTTGAATCAAACTTACTATCAAATTTTTATTAATTATTTATTTTATTTAAAGTAAGTTATTATTTTTCTTAATTTATTCTTTAAATCTCTTTTTGTTTATCACTAAAATCATTAAATTTAGATTTTATTTAATAATTTTATAAAACTTCCAATTAGTTGCTTTCTTAACTATTTTAGAAATTTGATATCTATTTATTTAAGCTTAATTAAAGTTTACTTTAATACAATTGCAATAATTTTTCATGTTAATCTATTTATTTATCTAGTTACTTAGTTTTCTCTTTATTTTATTTCATATCAATATTATTAGTCACTTTTTAATCATTTAAATATTATTATTAATTATCTTATAAAATTTACGAATTATTTATTTACTCATTTTTATTATTTATAACTTTTTCTTATTAAGTAATTTATTATTATTACTCTTAAGGTAAATAAAAATCTTAGTTATATTTTAATTAAGAAAAATATTATTAATTAATGTTATTTTAATCATTCAAATCTTTCTAATAATTGTATTCTTATTAGTTATTCAATTCAAATTATTTTATTTTTAAATCTACATATTGTTCCTCTTTTTAATTTTATCTGTCTAAATCATTAAATTTTTAATTTTCTTTATTTAAGTTAGATTATTAGTCGTTTAAATAATTATTTTCTTAATTTTATTAGAATTATTTATCTGGAAGATTATTTAGTTTTTAATATTTAGCTTTTTTCTTTTAATAATATTTTAAATTTCATCTTCATAATCAAATTATTATTCTAATTATAGATCATTTTATTGATTATTTTATTAAATCGAAGATAAATAATTTAATTAACTAATTATATTTTCATTTTTTACTATATTTTAAATTATGTTTTATATTTCATTTTATTTTTAGTGTTAATCATAATATTATTTTTAATTTTAATTTTATTCTTATTATTATTGTTCATTTTATTTATTGTTTTTTTATTGTTTGTTTTATTGTTCATTTTATTATTTATTTAGAAAATCTTAAGAATTTTTTTTTATTTTTAATATGGTATTATTTATTTTTTGTCTGATTGATTATCTTAAAAATCACAAATTTTTGATTATTATTATTTTTCATTATCCTATATTTTTTCATTTAACTAATTATTTTATTAAGGAAATTAAATTATTTTTTATTTCATGTTAGTTTCAATATTCTAAAATTCAAAATTTTATGATATTTATTAATCCAATTATTTTTTTTCTAAATCTATTAATTTCTTTTCCTAATTAAAAGGGAATTAAATATTTTTTTAATTTATTAATTATGGGAAGCATTAATTTTCTATATAAATAATTTCTTAAATTCTTTAAGGAATATTTTTTTAAATTTGTTAAGTTTAATTCTATTATTGGACTTTATTATTTTTTTATTCTTTAATGTCACTTATATCTTAATAATCTTGATCTTGCCCTAATTGTTATTTTAATTCCTAAACTTATTCTTAATATGATTTTTAGCAATATTCATTTTTAATTTAGTTTAATTCATTAAATTATGACTAATTTAGAAGATTGTCAGCTATATCTAAATTAAATATTTATTTATTTTTTTGAGAATCTTAATTTATGTTTTAACTTTTTTACTATTATATCACTTTTTTTTAATTTTATTTAATTTATGTTTTATTTTCTGTATATTAAAATTAATTAATTATTTCCTATTAGTTTTATGCTAAAATATTATTATTTTATTCTGTATTATTGTTTTTAATTTGACAGTTTTACTTTTATTAGTCTATTTAATATTCCTATAGGCCTTACAAAATTTGATTAATTTACTATTATTCCTATTACTTATATTATAAATTTTATTGAACAATTTAATCAGTTTAATTAAATTAATCAATTTAATTAAATTAATGAGTTTTATTTTTTTAATCAATTTAGTCAATTTATTCAACTTAATTACTTTTTTAAATAATTTAATCAATTTAATTACTTTAAATAATTTTATTTATATTTTTATCTTAATATATATTATATTAATTTTTTTATGATTACTACTAAGTTATATTATCATCATTATTTTGTATTTGATTATTAAGGCTTTATTCTATTTTTAGTTATTCGCCTTTATTTTTATATGTAATAATATTTTTACTAATTTTATTTTATGTTTAGTTTTCATTGCTATTTTCGTCTGTTTTTTAATTTTAATCAATATTCATATTTATTTTTTAGCTTTATTTCAAGCTTTATAATTAATTTCTATTTATATTATTTAGATAAGTTTCACTTTTTTATTTAGTTATTTAATTTTCTTCAGTTTATTGATTTTCCTCATATTTTTTACTATTTTAATCAAGTTAGCTAGCTTGTATATTTTATATCTATTAAATTAGTTTCGATTTTTTATCTTAACCATCTTAGTTAGATTAAAAATTTTATTGTAATTATTTCTAATTAATTTATTAATCTAATTTGTTTTTCTTTTAACAGTTAAATATATTTTCATTCGAACCTTAGTTTAATAAATTATTTTGAGTAATTTATATACTTTAATTTATAACTTAAATTTAATCTATTAAGTTTTCTTATTTTTATTTATCGTTATCTTATTATTTTTAATTTTATTAAATTAAATAATTTTATTCTTATTTTAAATTAATATTATTGTTTTCTTATTATTATATTTATTAATTTTATTAAAAAATTTAATTTTTTTAAATTTTATCTTTCTTGCTAATTTAAATTAAATTTACCATATTATTTTCATCATCATTTTATTTTTTAGCAAATTAACTATTTTAATTATAATCTACATTATTAGCAATTTAATTTATAATAATATCATTAGTTTTAGCTTATTTATTAATTTAATTTTAATCAATAATTTAATCAATCAAATTACTTTATTATTAAAATATCTACTCTTCCCCTAAAATTTATTCGTATTATTATACATTATATATTTTTTCATCTTAATTAAAGTTTTCATCTTATAAGCTTATTTATTTAGGATTTATGTTTTAATCATATATTTTTTAGTGACTATCGAATATATTTTATTAATGCTTTATTATTTCAAAATTATTTAAATCTTATTTTTAGCAATTTTAACTATATTAATTTTTAAATTATTTCTATTTAATACTTTCATTATCTTATTGCTAATTAATACTATTTTATATAAATAATTAATTTTATAAATTAACTTATTAGAAATTTTATTCAATTTAATTTTGATTTTCTAATTTTTGAATAATAACCATTTATTATTTTTAAATAATTTTTTATTCTAACTATTTTTTATTTTTAATGATATTTACTTCTTATTTTAAGTAATCTGTTTACTAAAAATTATCTTAATTAATTTAATTTTTAATATACTAATCTTATTAGTTTTACTAGCTAATATTTAAGTTATCCCAATTTTAGTTTTTTTAAATTATGTTTTTATTTTAAATTAATGAATCATTTATTATGAAATTATCATTATGTGTAAAATAATCTATTTTCTAATTAAATTATTCTTATATAAATTTTTTTAATTCTTTAATTTATAAATTACTTTCTTAACTGTTTTCTTACTCTTTTTTATTATTATTTTTATTCATAACGCCATTTATTAATTATCTTATTTAATAATTGTTCGTTGAACTTTATTTAATTTTTTGAATTTATTAATTCAAACTTGATTTATTTTCTTAAATATTGTTAACTTTTTCAGTTGAACTTTCTTCATTTATTTAAAATGGGCTCTAATTATTATCTTTTAACTAAAAAAAAACAGAATTCTAAAAATATTAAAGATGTATTTATTCTGTACTACTTTTAATTATAGATTAAACATCCTTTATAACTTCTTGCTTTTTATAATCGGATTAACAGGTTTATATTTAAGGAATTTAAACAAATAATTAGTTTATATTTTTTTATTATATATTTTATTATTAAAGTAATTAATTTAGTAGTAAGTTAGTTTATTATTATTAATATTATTATAATTATTTTTCTTATAATTATAATTTATTTTATATTTATTCCTAATTTAAACAATTTTATTCTATTACAAAATCATGTTGCTATTATTATTCATCTTGATAATCTTCTAATTATTTTATTGTTAAATATTTTATTATATTTATAATGAATATTGCTTTTTTATTATTTGATAATTTGTTTAATGACCTTTAGTTTTATATTTTTATTATTTAGCTTTTTATTATAATTTAAATAAATCTTATAATATGTATTATTATTATACTCTTATTATTATGAATATTATGATTATTATAATTATTATTATTATAATTATTATTATTATTATTATTATTATTATTATTATTATTATTATTATTATTATTATTCTTATTATTCTTATTCTTATTCTTATTCTTATTCTTATTCTTATTCTTATTCCTATTCTTATTCTTATTCTTATTCTTATTCTTATTCTTATTCTTATTCTTA